>NW_020172770.1:1972977-2006393 GCF_003031525.2 Neophocaena asiaeorientalis asiaeorientalis | reverse complement strand
TATATATATATAGCCAGATTAGTAGAATATTATTAATGACTTTAGACTATTGTATGTATTCTAATTGATGTTTATAAATAGCTTTGCTCCCTGTGGTTTTGTAATATAACATTTACCAAACTTCTTTTTTGATGGAATTTACATATGGCACATCAGGATGATTAAAAGCCAGCAGTCTTTTCACAGCATGGCAAAAAATAGGATTTGATTTATCTTTATGCCTTGCCTACCACTTGCTGTGACTGTACTTTTGAAATTTTAATATTCTCATTTCTCATAAGGAGTTTGTTATGTAAAATATTATGTAAATAACTTTTTACACTTCTAAGAATTGTTTTTTGAATCTTTAATAAAATAATTGATGAGAGAAAAGGTATGCTTGCTTCTCACAATCTGTAATGTTTACTCAAGAGATAATATGTTTTAAATTAAGCAGAATTATACATATTCTTACATACTGGAATACTGAAATCACTAATACCAAGACTTTCTAACAAGTATTTAAAAGGTTTCAAAGTATTCAGTGTATGTGGAATTATCTTCCTTGGCATATATTAACATTGCTAGAACATTGTTAAAAATTAGGAGATTAACAGAATTGAATTTTCTATTCCACCAGCAAAAGCAATTCAGAATTCTATGTTTAATTGATGTTATATATAAAGTAGAATATATGTTAAGATGTTACACGGTTATAAAGGCAGATTGGTGATAATACAAGTGTGTATGTGTGTGTGATAATACAATATTAATATAAGAAGAAAATGCTTTTCCTTACGTAAATAGAATCATCACATTATATTGTGAGTATTTTAATGTGTCAGGATTATAATGAGTTAAATTGAGTAGTATTCTAATTGAGGTAAAATAGATTGCAAACTTGCTTTAATGATTTCACCCCCTGATTCCATACAAAATAATACTAGCTACTGTGAAGTAAGAACTCATTACGTGTGAGAAATTTAACATCATCTTACTCCAGCCTTATCAGCATCTTGAATTATAAGTAATATTTATATTCTATAGTTGGGATAAATTTTGACTCAGAGGTTTGATTAATACGGTAATGGTCACAGATAGCAAGTGGCAGTGGCAAGATTTGAACCCAGATACCCATGACAAAAGCTTGATTCCAACCAAATTCTACATTGTTTTATTTAAAAATTTTACCATTCTTTATTAATGAAAACCAAGATATGTAAGATTTGTTCGAGTATTGCAATTTTTAATTTTCTTTCCAGTAGATCCTCATTGGGTGTGGGGTTAATTGGTGATTATTTAACCTATTAGAGAGAAGGTGTAGGAAGTTGTTTCTTCAAGTGCTGAGACACAATTCTAACAAGAGCTCTCACCTGTATAGTCCTTTAATAGCATACCATTTCATTTCCAGTGTCTGAACCACTTTCATTCTCATGGTTTTCTTTTGATCCTGTTGACCTTGTTAACAGCTCTCTGAAGTGAGAGTCTCATTAGATCCATGATACAGGTGGAGACACTGAGGGTCCTTGTACAAGGGTACATGGGTGTGAAGGGACTGTGCTGAGACTCGGATCCAAGTCTTGAAAGTAGCTGTGCCCTTTCTACTTCCCCACAGCTGCTTTCGTGAATGAAAGAGGAAAGAGTCTGCTTTGTTCATGCTTACTTTAATGCTTAAGAAAATAAAAAATCACTGAGAACCTTGATATGCTGGTAAAGATTTCAAAGTTAAAAGCCGTAGGTCTGGAGGTCAGGGTCAGATGACAGACACTGTGTTGTACGAAATTTTTCTCAAGAATACTATTGTCAGGAAATTGTTGGTTCAGTTTCTAGGCTGTTTATAATAAAATCATAGTGTTAAAATCACTCCACATTCACTGCTTCTCTAGAAGATTTGATTCTGTCGGATGTACTTGGGTTTCTGCTATGTCAGTCTGATGTGGGAAGTGAGAGAGGTGATGGTTGGGATAGAAGAAAGAGTGCCTAATCAGCTATACTGACCTTTAAAGACGATAATGTCGTGAAGTGAATACATTATATTGCTGAGCTATATATGGCATTGTGTGGAGGAAGCAGAGGAATTTGAAACGTATACTTTTCAAGACTGAATATACTTGTGAGTAGGAAAAACTTTTTAAGCAACACGGATTATGAGTTGCTTTGCCTTCTTTTAGATGGGGAAGTCTGGATTTACTGTCTCTCTGATGGATTCATAAGCATCACCTTCCTGGCTTGAATGATACTTAAAGAGCTTTCATAGTGACAGCCATTTAGATCAAAATTATTATTGATTTTATTTCCAAAAAACAAAAACCCAGCTTTGTGAGATTCTTCCGAAGTTTGACTTGTGATTTCACACCTTTGCTAAGTAGGCTGGCACATAAGAATGTCATAGATCAGTGTGACTAAGATCAATCGTATTGACACATAAATCAACATCTCTTGAAAGGTCACAGTGCCCTAATTTTATCAGTAAACTAGAATATTTTAAGATGATACTAAATTTTTACAAAGCCTTCCCATTTTCATTTATTGCTGTGAGATGTTTCCAGAACATGCGAAACCCTTGAATTTTTCACTTTCCTCAGTTCTCCTTTCTGTTTCCCAGCTGCTCATGATACCCAGTGTATAGGAATTTCTTTTCAGTTCTATCCCTAGCTCCCCACTCCTTGACTTACTGGTGTTACATACACCAGCTTTATCATTCCCAGTCCATTTCATTTTGATATATTTGTCTTTAGTTCTATTGGAAGTCCACCAGGTAATTTAATCAAATCCTTATAAACAGTTTATGCTCTTGTCAATGACTGATACTTTTTTTGTCATAATATTCCTCCATTCATTAGTTGTTTTTCTTCAAGTAGAAATGAGAGGTGAAAATGGAATGCATTGGATAAAAAAAGAGGATCAATTAAAGATGACCAATGTTTTTGACTTGAGCATCTGGATGGATGCCAGTACTATTTTCTAAAATAGGGGAAAATAGACAAAGTGAGGTTTAATAAATAGACGTTGGTGAAATTGGATAAAATCAAATGTTTAGCTTACAAAATATTAAGTTTGAATTGTCTCTGTGACTTCAAAGTAGAAATGTTACTTAGAAAGTTCAATATATAAGTCCAGAGTTAGAAAAGAAATATCACTAGAGATAATAATATCCAATTTGTGGAACAGATATGATTATCTCAGGAGAGAGTAAAAGAAAGACCGGGTCTGGAATCTTTATCATGATAAATCTACCCTCCAATTAAGTGTGATTTTAATGACATTTTTACTTTCAAAATGCATATTATGATATTATTTGTATTATCATGAAAGCCAAATGAAATCCCTTAGGAGTATATTCATTTTCATCAAAATCTGTATGATAAAGGTGGCTAAAACCATACTAGGTTATCACCTGTAGTAAGCAAGGTGCACCCAAATCTCTTTTAATTTCCAAAGACTTATACACCAGAGCCACTTACCTGCAGTCCACCTGCAAAATACTTCGACTATTTTAGGTTCTGGATTCTTCTGTAGTTTTTTTTGTTTTTTTTTTTACTCTTTTGTAGGTTTTTGACAGACACAGAAGTGAATAGAGGATCCTTCAATATTTCATTGACATCTTTAAGGACAAACATTCTTTTCATGTTAGACTGGAGGCTATTTAAAACATATTGACTGTAAAATAGGTTAGAGATGACAAATACGCTCATCCATGCAGCCATTCTCAACTTTATGCTGGTGGGAATGGGGTCAACATTTATAGCACAGTATTTTTGAGTCTAGACCTGGCTTCAGAGTACTACTCTGTACATCAAACAGAGGTTTTTCCAAACTCTTATATTTGGCATAAAGATGAGTCCCATTTATCGTCCCCTACGATTTTAATGTACAATTGTCAAATAATTATGTTATCGAAAGCATTTAATGTGATGGACACTGTATTAGTCTGCTAGGGATACCATAACAAAATACCACAGACTGAGGGGCTTAAACTACAGAAATTTATTTTCTCACAGTTCTGGAGGCTGTAAGTCTAAGATCAAGGTATCAGCAGGTTTGGGTTCTTCTGAGGCCTCCTTCCTGGGCTTTCCTTTGTGCGCATACTCCTAGTGTCTCCTCCTCTTATAAGAATGTCAGTTCTTTTGGATTAGAGCCCACCTTTCTGACCCATTTAAACTTAATGATCTTCACAGAGGCCCTATCTCAAGTTACAGTCATATTGGGGGTTAAGCTTCACACAGAATTTGGAGTGATACAATTCAGTTCATAACAAATATTAAATCCAATAAAATGACTATTAAAATATAATCTTGCCCTCAATTATCGCCAGCCAATTTAGCAAAAGTATATGTATTTATATCTTCATTATGTACATTGTGTGTGTATAGACATATATGTTTGTAGTGTGTGTGTATATAGACACACACACATATATGTACACGTATTCACAAAACTTTTGGAAGGTATTATAGGGTATCTTTATGGTAAGTATAAAGTTTTCTCAGAGTTTAGGCATATATCATTAATAGGTAGAGAAATGAGAATAGGGACTAGAGGAGGATTTAGAAAGGAAAGATAAGAGGACTGTCTATTTAAAAATGACTAGAGCCAGTACTGCAGGATGGAAGGTGCCATGTTCTGGAGGTAGACTAAACAGGTTTAAATCTTGGCTCCACTTATTGTATAATCTAGATCAATTAATTCTTCCTCTAACTAGTAATAATCACTTAAATTCCTGATGGAATTAAATTATGTAATATATGTCAAGAGGACTCTAAATATCCCTTATTATTATCTGTGGGTTTAAGGGGAAGTAAAAAGTGAGCAAAGAGAAGGACAACAAGGAGTGTACACTGTTAATATTTTCTTAGTAATTTAGAAAATCAGCTTCTCCAAATATTCTCCCATAAAGTTATAGTAGTGGCTCTCACTCAGTTGCTCTCCACTAAGACATAATCTATCATTTTCCAGAATGACTGATTGCTTTCCTCTTCCCATGAGTTGATTGCATTATGACAGCCCATAAATTTCACTGCTCTTAAAAAAACCTTAAGATGCCTTGTGACGTCTCTCCCAGATTTCAGAGCTGTCTCTCATTCACTGAACCAAAAAATATTAACCTTGCCTTAGAATGTGCACATAGTAGGAGATCAGTAAAAGCCAGCTCTCTCAATACCAAAGCAGCACCAGGAGAAAAGAGATCTCTTACTGCCAGATTTGTCTAATCTCTGCCGTGAGACTTGGTTCTATTTCCCATCAAGGAGTTTACCTTAACATTAATGCAATTTATTTTCATAAAAACTCCAAACATTAGTGATTATATTCCAGTCAGTGTGCTAAATACTATTACAGTTCCTTTATAGTGAAATCAGAAAGTGCAGAAGGAATAAAGACGCAGACGTAGAGAATAGACTTGAGGACACGGGGAGGGGGAAGGGTAAGCTGGGAGGAAGTGAGGGAATGGCATGGACATATATTCACTACCAAATGTAAAATAGGTAGCTAGTGGGAAGCGGCTGCATAGCACAGGGAGATCAGCTCGGTGCTTTGTGACCATCTAGAGGGATGGGATAGGGAGGGTAAGAGGGAGACACAAGAGGGAAGAGATACAGGGGTATATGTATAGCTGATTCACTTTGTTATAAAGCAGAAACTGAGACACCATTGTAAAGCAATTATACTCCAATAAAGATGTTAACAAAAAAAAAGTGCAGAAGCTCATGAAAAGGATCAAAGAGAGATGCAAGAAAATTGGCCAGGTGATGTGATAACTTTACTACCAGAGTGGAATTCCTAGATTGGGCATAATAGACAATGGATCACGCTTATGAATTTTCTTATGGCTAACATCAAACTTGATGATGTATGTGTCAAAAAAATAGAGAAAGAAAGAAGATAAAGGGAGTAAGGAAAGGGAGTAGGAAGAATATGCTGTATTCAACCATTCAATCCCATATTACCTGGATGCCTTGCACTTTGTAAGGTCTTTTTGTCACATCTAGGTTGGATACATCCAATGTTGGCAAAACAGCCTTGGGCAGACCCATCATCTCTGCCGCATATCCCGAATAGAGGCCATTATTGTGGCTTAGGATCAGAACTATGAGACCTGGTGCTTTCCAAGGCATTTTTTCTTTCCCCTCTAACCTCCTTAAAAAAAAAAAAAAGGGAGCTGAGGTCTGACTTTTAATCAACTAGGTGGGATGAATAAGAATCATGACCTCTGTCTTAGACTCTCAGCATACCAGACATCTAAATCTCGGGATGAGGATATAGATAAGAATGCCTTCTAGTTTCAGTCCAGTTTCTCTTCTATCCAGTTTCCTAACACAGGAACAGATGACCACATGTGGAGAAATTTACACTTCTTAGGGGAAGTTCTTATTTTCTTTGAATTAAATAGCACATACTATAGATGGTAGTAATGTGATTATCTGAAATATACCTGATCATGGCAGCTTATAACACAGGAGTAGCTCTTAGGAATGTCCTAAATTGTATTACTCCATTACCTTTATGGTTAAGTCACTGGGATATATAGATTTTTACATACCTAAGAAGGTGATCTGATAAGGATGTTCTTCAGAATTCTAGCACCATGCTGAGCAATTCTTGAGTAGGCCTGTTGTTTGTCAATCTTGACATCTCTTTCATTTTTTAAGGCAATTAATCGTCTGCAGAGATACTAAGGTTTGCCTGGAATTTTTACATTTTGAGTTGCTTCTTTGATAGCATCAGCCAGATTTTATTTAAATGGGAATTCAAATAAACAATTAAAACAGCTAATCATGCCACCTCCCTCTCTTCCCCCTTGATGACAGATGCAGGAGGCATTTCTGCCTTCTTTCTTTTTCATCCTTCCCAGCTTTTTCTTCTTTTGTTTTAAAAGCTGACCAGAAGAAAGATATCCTAAAGATATACAACATAGCATTTGTTAATACTAGAATGTGAAATTGTATGCAGAAAAGTTTAATTGGATAGAAAGACTGAAAAAGGATAGAAGAGGTAGTAAACTGAGTTGCAGATTACCAGCTGCAGTTAACTGTCATTCAGAGTCCTAAAATGATAACCGCTTCAATGAGGTTATTTCCCTGCTAATGTCTGTCTTCTTTGCTGGGGTAGCACAGATCATTCAATCAAATGGAAAGAAGTGAATCAGATGAGGCCAAGGAAGGTAAATGGAGCATTATATAATTCAAGGAGTAGTCAATGGAAAAAAAATTGAGACATAAAAGTTAAGACTCTATTCATATTTAGCAGAGAGAAATATGTCAAATATGTCAAACACCATCTTTTTCTATCAAGAAGTTTTATATTTGACATTGTCTATATAAAGTATTTTTTCTTTTGTAAGCTTTTTGTAGTTAAAATGTAAGCTTTTTGTGGTTAAAAATCAGTATTATTCAGTATTATTAATTTAATTTTTCTTATTTTTAAAGTAAGTCTGGAAGTAGAGATTCAAACACCTAAACAAAATATGTTTTGTTGAATGTGTATAATTTTGATGAATACATGTAAAATGAATTAAGCATTTGTTATTTTGATGTAAAATTTCATTTGAAAACGAATTTTTTTCAAGCTAGTGGTAGTACATCTGTAATTTAATATCCAGCAAATGGATAGTTCTTTGCAAATATTTGTTCGGTGCTAAGCACTTGGAAATTTTGGCATGGTGATTTTGTAAAATTCAAGCTGCTATTTATGATTGTTTGAATTATATAGTGCGATGGATGGCAGCAATTAACCAAGAAAATATGAAGTGAATTATCCAAATAATTAAATCAGAGCCTAAGCTGTAATTACATATTGAAAATCCACTTGCAACATTTAATAATTCAGCAAGACTTGCTTTATTTTTTGTCATAGGATGCTGTCTGATATTGTGGAAAGAAGGCTGACCTAGAAATTAGGGACCCTTGGTTCTACTGTCAGTTCCCAAACTAACCTGTTAGTGTCTGATTTCATCACAGGTTATTTGCCTTTAAAATAGGAAGGGATTTGATGAAGTATCATGTCCTTTCCAGCTCAAAAAATGTTATGAATCTTTGTAATACCTATAAAAAAAACCAGCTATGGAGTTGAAGCTCCACTTTGCCCAACATGTTAAGTATCATTTAGGGTGACATAAGGGATCATTGGTACCCTTTATGATTAAGACAGTCAGTGATTTTAGCATGGAGATCACAAGTCATCTCCACATTCATAGAGTTGGCTTTTAGAATGAGTTGGCCTAGATAGTTAAGGCAACAATTGCCCAATACTATTCGGTGACAGGGCCAAGGCTGGTCTGTGTATCGCACTTGGACAAACCAGTTTTCTTCATTTCTCCTGAACAGTATGGCAGTCACTAGCCATAGATGTTATGGAGCACGTTAAATGGAGCCAATGAAACGGTGGAACTGAATTTTTAGTTTTAATTTGTTTAAGTTTTCAAACTATTAACTTGATTCAGTTATTAGAAAATGTTTAAGTATGTTAGGAACTTGGGTATCTGAATCTATTTTTTCAGGTGTACATTTTATTAAATCTACAGATCAGGTCTTTCTCATGAACATTTAATGTCCAAATTGAAATGTTATCCAAATTGAGAATCTAAAATATATTGGTCTTTTAAGATAGTACCAAAAAAAAGTAAAATGTATCATTGTTAAAAATATTAGTAACACATTGAAATGAGAATATTTTGGATATGATGGATTACAAAAAACATTAAAAAATTCTGCCATTCAGTGGCAGGGCCAGGGACATGAACTTTATGTGGATAATTGCTATGCAATGTGGACATAACAGAGAATGTAGTATCATGCTTTGTTTATGAACCTGATTTCAGTTACCAGAACTGAGTTGCAATCTAGCCTTGCCTCTGCCACTTACTTGTTACATTAACTAGGGAAAGTTATTTTACTTTTTTTTTTTTTTTTCTGTGGTACGCGGGCCTCTCACTGTTGTGGCCTCTCCTGTTGTGGAGCACAGGCTCCGGACACGCAGGCTCAGCGGCCATGGCTCATGGGCACAGCCGCTCCACAGCATGTGGGATCTTCCCGGAATGGGGCACGAACCCATGTCCTCTGCATCGGCAGGTGGACTCTCAACCACTGCACCACCAGGGAAGCCCTATTTTACTTTTTAAGAGTTAGTTTCTCTATCTGTAAAATGGTTCCTACTTCATAGTGTTTTAGAATGACTAAAGAAATAATGCACTTTATAGTGGACTTACCATAGTGCTCACCAGACAATAAGTACTCAGTAACTGAATTCAGTATTATTATGACAAAGTATTGGTTGTGAAGGGAAAGAAGGATAAGAGATGAAGAGTGGGTGACATGGATAAATTAATGCACATCCTCTCCTGTCATATTCCCTAAATGATTACTCTGCTGAGGAGATGAAATCCCTGGAGTTTCTATATTTTTTTCCCAGCAAATCGGCTCATTTCCATTTGTGTTTTCACAAATATGCAAGAGTAAACTCTTAGAGTCTGGTAGCAGTGTGCTTACTCAAGCTTTATGCATTCTTTTTAAGTTAGACCAAATAGCTTATCTTTGTTCCACAGAACAGCATACAGTACATAAGAGTGTTGACTATTACAGAGAAAGTAATTCTGCTTGGGAAGATTAAGACACTTGAAAAGTGAACCCTTTGTCTAACCACAGACCAGGGAAAACACAGGCCCAGAAAACTACCTTCTTCCTGCCTCCTTTCCTGTTGTGCTGTGGCCTGCCCAAAGGGCACTGCCACTCATTTACCGTCCAACACCTCCCCGGCTCTCAGGGGTGGTGCTGCAGCATGACTGATAACTCCCTACTATTGAGAAGTGGACTGTCCCACAGCATTTGCGTCTGTCTTGTGGGAAGACCTACCAAGAGAACCCCTTATTATTTACCTATGGCCAATATATAGAGTATACAATGCATTGGAGAATTTCAGACCCTTTCTGTAGTATTTCTTTTTTAGGTTAAAAAGGATCGTAATGGACACTTTTAAGATTTTGGAGGAGGAATTAACAAATAAGCCACCATCTATCTCTGCTCCCTTGGAACACTTTAGACAGTGTGTTGTCTAAGACTGTGGGCCTCAGACCTTCTCCGTGGTACTATTAACGCTACTGCCTTTTTAAATTACTGGTGATTTGGATTTCAAGTTGCTGACAGCTTGCTTGGAACTCATTTAATCCTCACATTTATCCGAAAGCTCTACTGATTTCACCCTCTTTCATTGGGCTTGAGCGATTTCATGTTATGACCTCAGAGATAACATGCCATAGTCTATGTTTAGCTAATATGAAACTGTTTTAGCCTGTGGCTTTGCCTTAGGGTAAATGTGCACCACCCTGGCCAAAATGAAGGGGAAATTTGCAGCAGTGAGAGCTCGACAGTCTAATTATTTAGAAGTTTCAAGGGAGGAAAAGAAGTCTAGAGTCCCAGAGTTCCCACTTACAGTGCATTAAACAATCAGAATAATAATAAGAAAAAGAAGAGGGAGACTGTCCTGGCTGTCTGGAATGTGTAGGATGTAATTTAAGGGCCAAAATTAGAAATAACCTAGGATCTTAAAGACAATTTTAAGGCTGAAGGTTACAGGAAGGCAAATCCTTCAAGAATTGCAATACAATTTTTTCCTCCTTTTGTCTTTATTTTTTGTATCTTGAAATGTCTGCAGAGCTTTACTTCCTTGCTTCCAAAATTGCCTTCATGTATTAGAAGTCTTTGGCTGAGCATATAATTAAAGAGTCCAAATGTGAACACCGGGGAGAAAGGTGTCTAATAAAGTAAGTGGCAAATGTGAATTAGTTAAAAGTAGGTCACGTCATACATTGTAATAGCCTTCTTTGCCATCTGTCCTAACTTAGGAGATAAAAGTAATGAAAGGATACTGCATACTTAGGTTTGAGGAAAGCCATTTGTTATAGTGGTACGTAATAGTTGCCTATAAATTAATTGGATAAATACCTGAAAGAAAACCTGGTCATATAGAGTAAGCATAATAAATGCAAGCCTTCTAGGTAGAGATCTGCAGGAAGAGTCTCAAGGGGTCAGTATTAGCACATGTTAAGTATTTGGTTAATGACATGCTTACATCTGTGGAATACATTTTCTGATACCAGAATCAAATTAGGAAACACAGAGAAGGGCAAAGAAGCCTGCAGAGTTAACAGTACTGAAATGAAAGTCATAATGAATATAAACTAATATTAAGGTAGAGAATACACAAACGACAAATGTAACAGGAGTGCCTGGTCTGAAAAACACTGAATTGGAGACATATGCATGATACATGTGTTAGTTTATTTTGAACTGCTCTTGTACTTAAAAACAGTTACATGCATAAAAGGAATAATGAGAACTATAGACATACACACATATTCATATAACAGAGTTTTCTGTATACTTTTTTGTGTTATTTTTTAATTTTTTAAATAAATAAATTTATTTATTTTTGGCTGCGTTGGGTCTTGTTGCTGTGCGTGGGCTTTTCTCTAGTTGCGACGAGTGGGGGCTACTCATTTCGGTGGGTTCTCTTGTTGGCGGAGCATAGGCTTTAGGCGTGCGGTCTTCAGTAGTTGTGGCATGTGGGCTCAGTAGTTGTGGCTCACGGGCTCTAGAGCACAGCCTCAGTAGTTGTGGCACATGGGCTCAGTTGCTCCGTGGCATCTTCCTGGACCAGGGATTGAACCCATGTCCCCTGCATTGGCAGGCGGATTCCTAACCACTGCGCCACCAGGAAAGTCCCCCATATACTTTCTAGCAAGTGAATAATCAGTAGAAGAACATTAAGGAATAAGAACAGATACTTGATGAAAGAGGAAACACAAATGGCTAATAAACATGTTTACTGTTCATAATCTTTAGTTATTAAAAACATTTAAATGAATGTCTTCTTACTAAAAATGAGAATAAAGATGATAATAATAGCAAACATACATCACTTACTTCACTTACTACGTACCAGGTGTTGTACTTATATAATATATTAACCTATTTAATAATCATCACAGACTTGGGAGGCAACTATTATTATAGCCTTTCATGGATGAGGTAGGGAGTGGTGAATGAGTAACTTAAGGTCACAAAACTGGTGAAATTAGGATCTGGACCAAAGTGGTCTGGTCCCAGCATTTATGCTTTAATTTATTACTTTGTACTACAACTATCCAATATTTCTAGGGCTGAAAAGATAGAGGCTGCATTGTATATTTTAGATTCAGAGACAATAAGCTATGAATTCGTTCTGATATGGTTAAGGAAAACTCACATAAGAATCTGATATGGGAGAGAGATTCAGAAGTTTAGGTCTATGATCTGTTCCTTGAGATCAGTGCTTTTCTGTCCCCACAACAGCGTATGACAGCACCTGAGAATTTGCTACAAGTACAGATTCTCAAAACCTAACCTACACATATTGAATCAGAAATTTGGGATTAGGGCTGGCGATCTGTGTTGTAACAATTTCTCTCCTTAATTCTGGTACGTTCTCAGATTTGGGAGTCACTTCTAGATAACACAAGCTCTTTCCTACTGGTAAATTAGATTATCACAACTCAAAGAAACTTATTCTTTAAATTTTCTAGACTGGTGCGCAAGATTCAAATGCAGCTAATTGTATTGCTAAATCCAAAAACCCTCTTTCTACCAAAAAAGTTTCCATTATTATGAAGCAAAAGAACAAATTCTTAACTTGACCTAAAAAGTCTTGCTTTCTTCTTCCTCTACCTTCTTCTCCAGGCTCACCTTGAACTAAGCTCCCCTTGGAACTCTTTAATCCAGCCACAGTCTGTTCAGTCTCTTGTGGCCATGTCATTTCACTCCATGGTCATTTGTACATGCCTTTCCCAAAGTTAATAATATTTTTGATCTTCTCTATGAAACAGTAAAACAGTCTTAGATTTGAATTTAATGATCATTTCCTTAGAAAATCCTTCACTGATGGCTGTGATTAGCAAATCCTTATTATTTTATCTTATAGCTGCAGCAACCTCTCTTTTGAAGCCTATAGTATTGTGGTTGCATTTTTATAATTACTGATATGATTAATATCTGTCCCCTCCACTGGACTGTGAGCTTCGAATGTACCGTAAGTGGCCTTTGTTCCTACAGTGATTCATTGAACAAAGGAATGCATGTGTTACTTCCATTTTATTTCTTTAAATTCCAAGCATGGCATGATTTCTCATGAATTAGAAAGTCGATATCTTTGTCTTTTCAAGAATTGGTTAAAGAATCGTGTATGTAAACAATGTTTTCTTCTATTTTGTAAAAAACAAACAAGCAAAAAAACCCTGTCATTTGAAGTATTACTCATAGTATTATCCAGCTTTCCTCAGTTCCCACACAATGCAGTTCTTTTTGGAATATCTTTGTGGAAATCTAAAGAAAATTCTGTACCCTCTCTTCAAAAAGAACTTCTACTTTAAATACAATTTCAAAGAAATCAGACGTCCTGAAGTCTAGATAAAAATACTGTTTTAGATAATTTTGTCCTATGAAATTTACATTCTGTCCTGTTTTGAATTATGTTTTACATACAGTTATTAATTTGTATAAAGGACTGTAAATCCTAAATTAATTAGATTAAAATGCTTTTGTGGTTATACACACACTTTTATTCATAGAAATGAAATATTTCAAATTTGCAGTATCCTTCTTAAATTGTAAAAATAGATTCATTGTAATTACTATCAGTATTTTAAAATTTTATTCATACTACTTTTTCAGTTTAGCAGAGTCAATCAGTGGGACAAATGGTACAAAATTCATGGATAAATAAATGTAATGTTCAGAATTCTAATACTTTTAAAAGTACAAAAGACTTTAGACATTAACTATCCAAACATTTTATTTATAAGTAATGGAACTGAGGTCTAAATGTGATAATTGACTCATTAGATATCAAACAATTAGGAAGTAGAACTAAAATTAGAGCTTAGTTATGACATTTGGCAATGGCATTTAAAAAATAAATTGGAGACAGGTGTATTTTATCATATATCAGAATCCGTAAAATTTATAATAATTAAATCACTCTGAAAACCTTCTAAGAAGACTTAAGTTATGCAGGGCAATCTCATTGGAATGGAATATTACAACTATGTGTTTCTTTAGGAATGCATCTTGTTTTTGAGTTCTTAAAAAAAGATTTTATGTTCTTGACTACATATGCTTGGTTATATATGATTAATGTATTCTTAGGAGTATAATTTCTTATTTTCCATAATTAAGGTAAAATTATTCACCTGCATAATTAAGTAAACAACTCTAGGGGTGGCTAAGTCAGTAGATAGGTGAACATGAGAAAAGAAAACAGATGTACTTCTACAGAACAGTTAGAATTAGGACCAAAAACTCTTGATGCTGATGATGATAATAACTAAAAACTGAGCATCTACCGTGTATCAGACACTTTAGATAATTTATCGCATTCTGTTTTAAAAAAGAAAAAGAGAGAAGCAGATACTGTTTTTCATACCTATATATAGGAAAAAAGTGAGTTGCCAGGATTATGACTTTCCCACAGTTGTATAATTGTTTGGTGCTGCAGGGCTGTCTGATTTTGAGAAAAGCTGATTTGAGCCACTACTAATAATAGTAGTAATAGTAAACTACTATTTACTGTCACCTGGGAAAATTACTTAAGTTGGTCTCAATTTTTTTTATAAAACATTAGAATTCTATGATTCTGCTTAACTGATATGTGTGAAATATGTAAATCACTCTAAACTATAATGTCCTCATATAAGGCAGTGGTTCTCAAACTTCAGTATACCTAAGAATTCCAGGAAAGCACTTTCACAGTGCCTTCTCATGAGTACCTACTGCCAGAGATTCTGATTCAGGACTAGTGTGGGGCCCAGTAGTCTGCATTTTATATCCACATCCAGGAGTGAAGGTGATCCCAGTGCCCTAGTAATTAAGAAAACCATAGAACTAAACTCTTAAAACTATTAGAACATTAAAAATAAGTATTATAAAAGTTTCACTTCCTAGCTCTAGGAATAAGCATCCATTAAGTAACCTCAACAGGCATGAAACAGATTAGTCACACAGTTACCTTATCAGAAAAGAACCAGAGTATTTGTTCAGAGTTAAAAGGAATTCATGGTATATGTTGGAATAAAACCTCAATATGGTAAATAGGTAGTACATTGATCCACTGTTTATACTTCAAAATTAATATTATCTGTGTTCTACGATTTTTTTTATTATGTTTGAGATCAGTGAATGAGAAGATTTTAAAAAAATGGATGACAGAAATTGCATATGGTTCAAGAGCTTTGTTTAAAATTCAGCATTACACATAGACGTACAGGGATGAAAATTGTTGTATTTTTGCTAAAATATACATCTAAATAAAAGGGCGTACAGGATTTTTAAATTTAATTTGCTTTAAAGTTCACATTAGTTTATTCTAACTCTACGTGTCTTTAAAACATAATTCAAATCATTGTATTGCTCAGCTTAAAATCTGGTGATTTTATTTAAAAAAATACGTATGCCATTGCTTTCACTGTGTTTTTACATGTAAAGTAAAATTTGGAGTTAGGACAAGTCATTCCATTATGATAATTATACCAACTGTATGAATATTTTATTTTATAGGTGGCTTAACCTGTACTTAGTGTGTGTGAACATGGCCTTAGATAATTGCTAGTTGATGCTTTTCAACAGTTTAAAATAACCCATGCTTCTTCCAACACACTCCTTGCTTCTTGGTTGGCATTTACAATGCAAAGTAACACTTTCCCCCCAAGATCTTAGATGCTGTTATTTTTGATTTAAGATAACTACCTTGGTCAGGATACTGACAAAAATAGCGACAAAGACAGGTGGAATATATAATAGTATTTCTTGTCTTTCATTGTGATTCAAGTTGATTTAATTTAAATATACTTTATATAACCAAAAGTAATTAAGTTGTAAGATATACATGAAAGCAGGAAAGAAATGAATCTTACTTCGAAATTTTGTGTTATTTTGATATCTACCCTAAGTCTATATTGCACTTTTAAATTGTTCAATATGTTTGCTATAAAGAAAAAAAAGTAAATTATATAAGACATAGAAATGCCTTACAATTTCCTATTGAATATACTTTCAGGTTGTCATTTGCTTCACAAGCTATTTTAAATCAAATCTCCAAAGTTACATGTAGGACAGGATTCATATATTGTCATTTCAATTATTCCTTTTTAACAATAACAACTATATATATACATACACACACAGACGTACACACACACACACACACAAGCACACCTAGTTATAGATAAGATTTTAATGTTCATTTTAGAAATTGGACAGAGATTTGCAATATTTTCTTTTTTTTGTATTTTTTTTATTGGAATATAGTTGATTTACAATGTTGTGTTAGTTTCAGGTGTATATAGCAAAATGAATCAGTTATACGTATATGTATATCCACTCTTTTTAGATTCTTTTCCCATATAGGCCATTACAGAGTATTGAGTAGAGTTCCCTGTGTTATACAGTAGGTCCTTATTAGTTATCTATTTTATATATAGCAGTATGTATATGTCAATCCCAATCTCCCAATTTATTCCTCCCCCCTTTACAATATTTTCATGTTGAAAATATTTATTTTTAATATTTAAATATGTTAAGATTTAATATTTTTACAAATGTATAGATTTATATTTTTAACTAAAACCCAGCATAAGCCCTAACATTTAAATAACATGTATTCCACCTAGAGGGGTGGGATAGGGAGGATGGGAGGGAGACCCAAGAGGGAGGGGACATGGGAATATATGTATACATATAACTGATTTACTTTGTTATACAGCAGAAACTAACACAACATTGTAAATCAATTATACTCCAATAAAGATGTTAAAAAAGTAGCCTGTATTTTCTGCATATCTTTTATATTTATAGAAGTGTGTTATGTTTATTTTATGTATCTTAAAAATATAACCTTAAAAACTATGCTGTACCACAGTGTTCATTGCAGCACTATTTACAATAGCCAGGACATGGAAGCAACCTAAGTGTCCACTGACAGATGAATGGGTAAAGAAGATGTGGCACATATATACAACGGAATATTACTCAGCCATAAAAAGAAATGAAATTGAGTTATTTATAGTGAGGTGGATGGACCTAGAGTCTATCATACAGAGTGAAGTAAGTCAGAAAGAGAAAAACAGATACCGTATGCTAACACATATATATGGAATCTAAAAAAAAAAAGAAAAATGGTTCTGAAGAACCTAGGGGCGGGACAGGAATAAAGACACAGATGTAGAGAATGGACTTGAGGACATGGGGAGGGGGAAGGGTAAGCTGAGATGAAGTGAGAGAGTGGCTTTGACATATATACACTGCCAAATGTAAAATAGATAGCTAGTGGGAAGCAGCTGCATAGCACAGGGAGATCAGCAGCACAGGGAGATCAGCTAGGCTGTGGTTTGTGACCACCTAGAGGGGTGGGATAGGGAGGGTGGGAGGGAGATGCAAGAGGGAGGAGATATGGGGATATATGTATACGTATAGCTGGTTCACTTTGTTATACAGCAGAAACTAACACAACAATGTAAAGCAATTATACTCCAATAAAGATGTTAAAAAACCAAAGAAACTACACCGTAACCTTTTAAATGTTTATAGATTTACCTTAATGTTACTATTCAGAATGTTTTAAGGAAAATTAAAAGAACTATGCAATATAAATAAATCTTAAAATTCCATGCAATTTACAGTGGTAGTAGTAATTATTTAAATCTTGAAACTTCACTGTCCTGGTGGATTTGTGGGTTTGGGGAGATCTAAGTCCTATGCTACTTCTAATACATCCTTCCCCAAGTCCAGGACATTAGAATGTTTCAATGCCTTAGAGCAACAAGCATCACCTGTGAGCCAGGAATCCAGACTATGGTGGTAATGGACTGTTGTTTTGGGGGTGGGGGGAAATTAAAGAAATAAAATGCTTATAAACTTAAAAAAAAAATCTTGAAACTTATCTCACAACATCATTTTATCAACTCAGTTGAGATAGAGCACAGATTGCTCTACGTCAGCAGAGAAACTATTTATTTCACAATTGTTGCTTTCTGAATAACTTTGTATTGTCTCATTAAGAACAACGGTACAGAAAATCATTTACTGCTCATTTTACAATGCACATAATATCCTGTGCATGCTTAGGCAACTATATGGCAATTTACAAATCAGGACAAGCCTCAAAATTACTGAACTTAGAAAATAAGAAAATAATTCACAGTGTCAATGTGAATAAATTTTTAGATTTTGATGATGTATTTAGTCCAATAAAATAAGGTTCTTTATTCATGAATAAATTTGAAAGGTATTCAAGCAGGACTCCTGAACCATTTACTCTGAATGTTTGGCTTTATTATTATAATGCCATTTTCATGTCACTTTGAGGTAACCTTGTGACTGCATAACAAAAACTGGAAAAAAAGATCAGTGCAGGGCAACTGTACATTTTTCAACAAGTACATTTTTTTTTTCCTTTTAGAGAAGGTAGGGGAAAATTTATGTTACAATCAGATTTGCTTTAATGCTTCAAAAGTTGCCCATAAAAGTGAGCTGAGGTGACAAAAATTAAAAATTGAGGTTAAAAACAACATATAAATGTATACACACATATATGTATATATGTATTTAGGTGTGTGTGCATGTGTGTATATATATACTTAATTGCAACTAAGATGAAACTATCTCTGCTACTTACAAATTTGGAGAGAACAGAGATCAGAGAAATGATATAGGAATGAAAATAAAATAAACAACCAATGATTATTGAAGTTGTAGACCTTCGATTTTTCAAAGTAATAGAAAAGCTTAAGTTGGTGTTTAACCATGTTGATTTTATTCTTTTAAATCTTCTTTCCATTTCTGAGCCTGGGTGTCTTAGCAAAACCAAAGATGATTAAATATAATTCTCACTAGTATAGAACCAATTTGTGGTTCTGTTTAAGAATTAAATAGAAAATGCATCCCTCTCCATGGTTTTCATAAGGGTAAGATCATACATGCATCTAAAGTATTCCATTGTAACAACAGTAGTTTTGCACTTTTGTAACTAGTGTTTTGACACATAACATGATTCACTTAGTTGTAGGAGACTCAATCCCCATTACATAAAAAAAAAAAAAAATAAGCCACAGGTAAACATATGCTCGTTTTGCTACTTACAGGCATTTGAGAGCACTTAATCTATCACTGAGTCCATCCCTCATCCTGTATCCCATGTTCCCTACCCACAAGACTTGATCCTTCATAAGAAATTATTTTGCTGTTGTTATGATGATAATAGTTAATAGGTGTTACTCAAAATTCAATTTCATGCTTAATCCCATAGACATAAATCTTTATTTGTAAACAAAAAGCCAGTCTTGAGACAGAGCATTTGAAGACTAAGAAAAAGAAGCAGATGGCATGCTTTCAGGTATTTCTCATATTTACTTGTCTGCTCATAAAACCAGTCCTAATTATACCTTAGGAATGCAGACCACAAATATGTTCCTGATTGTGTGTGTGTGTGTGTGTGTGTGTGTGTGTGAGAGAGAGAGAGAGAGAGAGAGAGAGAGAAGAATTGTGTTCTCTTTGTTTCTCAATTCCACGGTATTTTTATTAGTAATTTGTAATTACTCATATGCTACTCATTAGGTAGAATCAAATTTTTATAAAAGATATAAATATATCTGGTGGAAGAAACCTCACTCTATTGCTTTGCATCTAAATTTTGTACCTTAAGGGAAAAATGGGCTAATTTCATGGTTTGCAGCAAATAATAGCTAAGATAGGTGCCTCTGGGGAATAAAAAAGAAGTAGTAATAATGATGTTGATTCTATTAATACCATATAAAATCTGGAATGAATTTCCTTTTCCAAATGGCTTTCAAAATATCTACCGGTATACTTAATATGATAATGCTTTTTTTCTTACCATATTCAATTTATAAATATATAATGAGTTAATTCAGAATTCTGCATACTTAAATTTATGGTTCTGATAATCCCATCAGTTTTACAAAGGAGTATTTTCTAAAATATCTTCTACATAAATGTGTGAATATTTATACATTATATCCTGGCAGCTACATGGTAGTAATAATTTGAGTATCCATTGAGTATCCATTTCTTTTACTTTTCAGCTAGGAGAAGTGTTATTGAAAAGCTGTCTCAATATTTAGTATGTATGAGGTCCCATGCAGGGTACAGATGGCATCTTAACCCCATCCATATGTTTAAAGCATCTCTTTCATTTGGAAGTCTTACAGGCACCAAAACAATCATGGAAAGAAGTGGTCTTTAAATTTTATCAAAATAAACCGAACTCTTGTGTATAAAATCTTTGCCAAAAATGAAGTTTATTCAACAGACAGCCAAACCCATTTGTAAAGGCCAAGGAAAAAACTGGAAAGTATACATCTGATTATATGAGAGTTAGATTGAATTATATTTGTTTGGGTTATGCTATTTTTGTTTATGCATATACTTTCTTGAGTATTGTAAAATAACTTTAAAATATCTTATGTCTGTTTTCTGAGACCTTTTGGATTTTACTCTCCATTTATTTACTTATTTGTTATGCTATTAGATATTACATACTATAAACATATAATAATATATAAACATTATATATTACATATAAACATGTTTGTGAACATGTCCGATTATATACATACTAAATATAAGCATATATACATCTATGTATGCATATACATCAATGTTTAATCCAAATCTTAATTAGTAATGGTTTTAATACATAAAAGTAATGTATTTTTTAGATTTTGTTTTTATATATGAGAAGACATCTACTTTGATAAACATAATATTCTGTACATTTTCCTATTCAAGATCAAAATGGAAATTTATCATGACATGAACTATCGATGTTTTATTAAGCTCCTAAATTTAGTATATATTAACACACTCATAAGCTACAGCTATTTCCATGAGACTGAGGTTTGGTGAGGAATTATATAGTAAGTGTGGTTTTAGTTGAGTTTCTTTTGTTTTAACGGGAGCATTAAGCATTCAGAACATACAGTTTTCTAGAAAATTATTTTTATTACCTGAGCAGTGATTCTCCAACAACAATTCAAATTTCACTTCCTTTGATTTGAAAACAAGCCAAGATTTGTTGAGAGGTAGGTAGACAATTTTTTGAATGATATTATTAATTGAAATAGAAAATTTTAGGAATTGAAGCAATTTTCAGATGAGTTTTATATCTGAGAGAAATTTTACCCCAAACACCTCCTAATATGTGCCCCTAAAGAATTAATATAAACATGCCCATGTTGACAGCTGAAGTGTCTTGGAAAGAGAAGTTCTTTGAGTCCTAGTTCCAGTTTGCAGACTTAATTCACTCCTCTGCTAGTTCTGAAATGCATAAAAGTAATTGTTTATGGATTAGGAAAATGTAGAAGAAAGCTTATAGAAAAAAATATTCCTGGGAATGTCTTTACTCTTTCCATGAAACATTCCTACATGCCTGTGGTTGCTTTCAAAGCTAAACTGGTGAACCATGAGGGGATTATAGTTTTATCAACAGCCTGATTCTACACCAGCAGCAGGTGCACTGGCTTGATGACCAGCGAGGCCACTGGTGCCACAGAACCTGAGTTTCTGGCAGTAGTCACTTTATGTTAACACCATTATTGATGGTGATCCAAGCAAGATAGAATTTGCCAAGGAATGAGCTGAAGTACTAGATGTTGCTTTAAAAACATAGAGAAAAGAAAGAATGAATGAAAAAAAAAAAAGACCCAGATTCAAGAGCTTGGCTTATTTCTTATACTACGACTGCCAAATACAGCCAACGCAGCCATGAGAGCTGTTGCCACTCCAGAGGCAGACACGCCATGTGGAGGGAGTTGGAAGGACTGAAAAGTCAACGCTGAAACTGAAAGCAAACTGCCAATTCAGATGCTGAATTGGGCAAGAACAGGATGTTTTCCTATTCTTTTTTCATAATGAGACATTTCTTTTATTTCCTTCTGTTTAGATCAAAGACCAGTGTTCTCAACTCTCAGTCACCAAATTGCTACGGTTTTGTTATTTATTTATACAACGGTTATATATGTATATGATTATTAAAATAGATTTACTTGTAAACTAATTAAACTTTAAAATGTAAAGAAAAATAAAATGGCAGTCACTCATGAACCCAGCCCCAAACATCAAATGCAAACGTTTTGCCATATTTTCTTCAGATTTTAAAAAAATGAAAGAAACTTAGTATTATCACTGCCATATGTATCTTTGAATTTTGTTACATTACTATGTTCTCATGATAATATAAACTATTTATTTCAAAATGTATGTTAATTGTTTTGTTCACTGTCCCTTGCATAGAATAGGAGCTTCTGCCTAGAAAGTCTCAAAAAGGGGAATCAAAAGTTTTGACTGAATGAGTGCTGATGCACTGATGTTGTCCCTTTGCAACTTTCTCTTTCATTCAGTAACATATTTTTTATGTTTATTCATGTTTTCAGATGCTAGGTAGCAATCCAGTGTGTGACTATACAACAGATTATTTAATCACCCTTATGTCCATTTACGATGTTTCTTTTTTTTTTTTTTTTTTTGCGGTACGCGGGCCTCTCGCCGTTGTGGCCTCTCCCGTTGCAGAGCACAGGTTTCGGACGGGTAGGCTCAGCGGCCATGGCTCACAGGCCCAGCCGCTCCGCGGCATGTGGGATCTTCCTGGACCAGAGCGTGAACCTGTGTCCCCTGCATCGGCAGGCAGACTCTCAACCACTGCGCCACCAGGGAAGCCCTTTTTTTTTTAAACTGTTTCAGAATATCCAATAATCTTTAATCCAAATTAAGGTAACCATCAATACCTTGATAACCATGTTTAAGATGTGCAGTGTTTTTTGCTCAGAGGATGTTACATTTCTTGGAATAATAAATATTACTCCATTTTCATCATTATCAGCAATAATGTCATCTAATTAAGGTTAAATGGATTTCTTAGGTATTTTTTTTTTTTTTTTTTTGCGGTACGCGGGCCTCTCGCCGTTGTGGCCTCTCCCGTTGCAGAGCACAGGTTTCGGACGGGTAGGCTCAGCGGCCATGGCTCACAGGCCCAGCCGCTCCGCGGCATGTGGGATCTTCCTGGACCAGAGCGTGAACCTGTGTCCCCTGCATCGGCAGGCAGACTCTCAACCACTGCGCCACCAGGGAAGCCCTTTTTTTTTTAAACTGTTTCAGAATATCCAATAATCTTTAATCCAAATTAAGGTAACCATCAATACCTTGATAACCATGTTTAAGATGTGCAGTGTTTTTTGCTCAGAGGATGTTACATTTCTTGGAATAATAAATATTACTCCATTTTCATCATTATCAGCAATAATGTCATCTAATTAAGGTTAAATGGATTTCTTAGGTAAGGAAATTACCACTTAAAAAAAAATAACTTCAGGGTTTCCCTGGTGGTGCAGTGGTTGAGAGTCTGCCTGCCGATGCAGGGGGTACGGGTTCGTGCCACAGTCCGGGAAGATCCCACATGCCACAGAGCGGCTGGGCCCATGAGCCATGGCCGCTGAGCCTGCGTGTCTGGAGCCTGTGCTCCGCAACGGGAGAGGCCACAACAGTGAGAGGCCCACATATTGAAAAAAAAAAAAAAAAAGAAAGAAAGAAAATAAATAACTTCAGAGAACATATAATTTCAATCTCCCAGGGGAATACATATTTCCTGATTTGATCCTCCATAATAGTGAGACCTTGAATTATACAGAGTTGTTTAGGAGTTCAAAACAAGAGGAAGTCATATGTTTTTGAATGCCTGCTATTTACCAGCTACTGTTCTAAGCATTGGGGATACAGCCAAGAACAAAACCATCTGTTCATCTTTTCATTCATTCATTCAATAAAAATATATTATTCTTGTCCTTTTTTTGTGAACAGGTATTGTGTTGAGTGCTAAAATGTTAAAGGCAAATACTATACAGGCATTTATAGTTCATCTAATTTAAGACTACTCAAATTTGCTAAATATCTTGCTTCTACTTTCTAGACCAGCTTTACACTTTTAAAGAAGTAGCACTTCTTGATTATAAGCAGGAAATAAACAAGAAAGAATAAAAACATTTGGTAAGGAGGTGATAATAATCAGAAAGACCTGAAGATAATTTCACAAAACACTTCAGATTATAGGTGAAAGAACAGGTTCAGTAAGACTAAAGGCTTTCCCATATATTTATGTCAACCTTGGTACTTGAAGCTGGGTAGTGTTCGCTAGGCACAGGTGAAGAAGTCATGGGAGCATGGAATCAAAAACATCTAGATGTGAGTCTGACTACTAGTCTTATGAACCTTCTCATGACTGTTAACTGTGAAATTAGAATAATACCTACTTTGACTCAGAAGACATGCATAATGTGTTTAGCATAATTCTAGCACGTAAAATGTTAACAATTGCTAGTTCCCTTTTTATTAATTTCCTAGGAAAATACATTTCTCTCCACATTTTACAGCCTCTTCTAAAATATACACGCACTCATCTTTTCCCTCTGTTCACTTTTTTGGGGACTAAGGGTAACAAATGCACAAACAGACAATAAAACGTGGTTACTATAGCTTGTTCCTGTTATATTACAAACCCCTGCCTAAATCCTAGAAACTTCTCCACATGTAATTAGGCCACAGTCTCTATTTTATTCTTCATTGCAAAGTTATCTGATGTGCAGAAATACCTAATTTTTGACTTAATAACATTTATTCCAAGAAAGTTATTGTACACGAATGGCAGTGATGTCCTTACAATTTTTAATCAGTTTCCTTGAAGTGTGAACACAGCACCATACTGTAACATTTGGTTTCTATCATCTTTCTCAATTTATAAGTTGAAACTGATGCTATAATATCACATGGGAAAATAGATGCTATTTATTAGAAAATTATTAGGCAACACAACTCTGCCAGAATGTTAGTCACCTAGCAAATGAACTTAATGGATTATTAAAAACATGAAATTCTGTTGGGGTTAATTAAGAGAAGGACAGTATCACATAAAATTCTTTCAAACAGTAGCAGATCTGACAGAGTACCTGCAGTAAAATCTGCTTATGATAATATTGACTTTCAGGACTTGAGTGAGAAGACTAAAGTGGAGATTTGATATGAAATAAAAAACCTACCTACTCACACCACCATTTTGGATCTCTGATGACTTAGAAAATGATTCCATATATTGCAAGAACAGGGAAATTTTGTGGGGAAAAAATAATTTAGTTAGAACATGAGACCAAAACTAAACTGATCAATTGATGTTAATTATAATGAGGCAAAAAAAATACAAGGAAGAGAAACACTGGAGTATCTTAAAGATGTAAAATTGTGCATGCCAAAGATATTTATTCTCATGTAACATTTTTAGAATGAAGCCATGTCTTTAAAAGCTACATCTAGTTGCAATTAAACCAAAATTAGTAAATACTTTAAAGGAAGGCATGACAAATTTAAATTAACCAAGTAAAATTTTAATAAGACTGAAATAGAACTGTAGTAGGACTAATTCTTTTAATTGCTAAAAATACATGATTTATTATATTTGAAGACTTTAATAGCAGTGTATTAGCTGTTTTAAGACAAGAGGAAAACCACTAGTTTTGTTTCTCCCTAAAAGTGCCAGCAAAGTACTTTTTTAAAAAAAGAGGCTGTAATATAGATAAGCTATATTTTCTTGATATATATGTACAGGCCAGCATGACCCCTTGAACAAAACCCCAGATCTATTCAGGACCACTAGAAGTCACTAAGGGGTTCTAAGAGCAACTCTCATTTTCCTGGGAACTTAAAAAAAGAAGCAGAATTCCAAGACTTTGTGTCAAGGTCTTTGTTTACATGTGGAGCCACAGAGGACAGAGGCAGTTGAAAATGAAGCAAGTGGCTAAAATCGTCCACATAAATTATTGCTCCCAAAGCACTGTCATGTGTGATGATTGCAGTGGTGCCATGTACCTCAGGAAGCACAGAGAAAGGGACCTCCTTGATTATTATAAACATGCTTCCCTTACCAACGGAAGCTAGATCTTAAATGGTAATAGTTGTTTTGTATTCATTCAAGTCTTTAATTTGGTCCAAGAATATTTTAACAATATCCTACCCAAATTCCTTCAGCAACATTTAATTTTTTTTTAATTGTTTGTTTTGCCTTTACAATAAAAGTGTTAATAATTTCACGACTGGGTATGTCTTTTGACTCTATTCACATTGCTTGGTGTGGTTTAAAAACTTAGTTGTTCAAAGCTATTAGCTGAATTTTGCATGTAAATAATGTGGAAAGCACGATGTGTTCTCCTTTTAGCATTTTTATTGTAAATATACATAACATAACATTTAACATGTTATTCATTGTAAGTGTACGATTCTGTGGCATGAAGTATGTTCACATAGAATAAGCATTCTTTCTTAAAACAATTGGACTTTATTGATAATAATCGTAGGATAGAAATCTTGGAGATGAGATACCCCTCCTCTAGGAGATGAGAAGTTCCAGAGGAGAGTTTAGCATGGATATACCCATGCTTATTTTATCAAAAGGGTGAAGTTTTCTCAGACAGTAAACATCTATAACACTCCACAGTCCTGTCCCTATATTGATACTCCTACAAACTCAATATTAGAGGGAAACTACCTCCTACAGTCTTTTGCTTGATTTTAAAAGTTTATAGAATCTTTATTCTACATTTAAACTGCACAGCGTTAGTAAGATATGTGATGAATTTATCTTCAGGATATCAAATCACGTGTTTATATGCATGTGCTCACTGGAAATAATTTTAATATGCATGCATATATATTTTTCTATAAATCAGGAAAATATATTGATGGATTCTTTAAAAAAAATCTACACATAAATATTTAGATATTATTAATTATAGGAAGGGAGGATCGAAATATGTAAGAAGTGTACTGATACACTAATTCATGACTGAAAAATGAAAACTACCTTAGCATGTTAAGAAATAACTCACCTAAGAAATACCTATCTTCTAAATGTGGACTTTGAGATTTGTGAACTACATATGTTCAATGGTTATTCCATTGATGAGTACTGAGATGTAAGCTAAAAAGAAAAATACTTAAATATTCTGCAGAGATGTAAGATACATAGCTCAAAATTTCACATATGTGGAGACCTAATTTATGCTAAACAGGAGGGTACACCTGGCAATTTTAGGGGCTGGACAAGGATTCACTGGCCAGCATGAACAAAACAATTAGCTGGGTTTTGGTGTTCTTAATTGCAGATGGTATCATGACGATTTATTCATACTTCATATGAATGAAGTTCTTATGTTTATGGTCAATGAATAGCCACTGTTTTTAATTGCTCATGGAGTTGTTTGGCTTCGTAAATTGTTCATGTATCTGCCAACCTGTTTGTCCAGGAAAAAAATACTTTGAAATATAACTGGAAGCACATTTTAGGCTATTTTCGTTAACTATCTTTATGACGGGTTTAGAATATTTTAAGAGACTGACATTTAGAGTGCATAATCTTTCATGTAAGAAGTTTCATCTTTGTCTCCTGAGGCTTCTGTTTATATATGAAGAAAACTGCAATGTGACATTTGCTAATAGTGTCTGCTGAAGGAATGTTACATCTTCAGGGTACCTCTTAGACTTATAAATTAGGCCAATTATTAATGAAATAAATGAATCCATTTTAGAGCACAGAGCTGTTTATTTTTAGAGTAAACTCACTGCATTTGATGTATGTCAACTTTTCTACCCTAAAAAAAAATTCTAGATTTAAAACATATCCGTATCTCTTTGTGAAGCATGTCTCTATTCTCCCTAAATGGAAAAAAGTGCAGATTTTAAATTACCACATATTAGGTGTGTAAACTTGGAAAAGACAGTCTCTTCTTAGCTCTAAGACAGGGATACTCAAAATTAAATTTTTTTTGGAATTATTTTACACTTAATTCCCAACACTTTTCATCTTTATTTATTTTTTTTACTTACACTTTTTTGGTTTAGGAATCCCAACTTGTTTATAAGTAAGTACTTAGATGTCCACCAAGATGTATAGTATGGAATATGACTCGAAATGCTAGCTGGCTGTAGCAAACCATCTCTCTCCATGTCTCACTTGAGTTGTATAATAACAAGTAAGGCATCAGTACTTATTAAAAAACATTGCTTAATACTTCATTTTGTTAACTAATCAAAATTATTGCTTAATAAAATATTTCAAGTTTTAATTTTGCAAATAGCTAACAAACGCTTCAATATACATAGCAATTTTTTTTTTGCATTTAATTCCAAGGATTTTTTCAAGACAGATTCTACATAAGATCTCATCAAAACATTTGTTGGTAATAAGAGTACAAAATAAGAAGTGATGCATTTTACTTAGACGTCTCAAAGGCAAGTGATAAATTATCAGACTTAAAAACTGAGAACCAATTTATGAGTCTATCACATTCACTTGAAGTATATTTTAAGTTATGAAAAAAAATCTCTTCTCTTTTCATCCACTCTAAAAAGTAATCTGTCCATTAAATGTTTACATGGTTTTAACATGACAGCGTATTTTAAATCTTATTTGAAGTAAGTCCCAGACAATCTAAAGGCAAGTGAAAAATGAATCATTTTGTGAAAATGTAAGCAACTAGAACTGTATTTTAAAATATCAACTACATAAATGGGAAATTATAAAAGAATAATCTCTGAATCATTGCTTTTCATTGAAAAAGTTGACTTGAATTTGAACAATTATTATTTTTTTATAGATTTAATTAATTAATTAATTTTTTGGCTGTGTTGGGTCTTCGTTGCTGTGCGCATGCTTTCTCTAGTTGCGGCGAGCGGGGGCTACTCTTTGTTGAGGTGCTCAGGCTTCTTACTGCGGTGGCTTTTCTTGTTGCGGAGCATGGGCTCTGGGCGCATGGGCTTCAGTAGTTGCAGCACGCAGGCTCAGTAGTTGTGGCTCGCTGGCTCTAGAGCGCAGGCTCAGTAGTTGTGTTGCACAGGCTTAGTTGCTCCGCGGCATGTGGGATCTTCCCAGACCAGGGCTCGAACCCATGTCACCTGCATTGGCAAGCAGATTCTTAACCACTGTGCCACCAGGGAAGCCCATGAACAATTATTTTTTATATTTAGAGCTGAGTGTATGTAACTTGATCTCCCTTTTATGGGAGCAATGTGAAAATATTTTAAACAAAACATTTCTCTCTAAAAAATACCGGAAACTTGTTAATAAGTGAAACTATCTCATAGTGAGATGCTTCTTTAAATTATTTTTGTGTTTAGTGATTGAGGAGAGAATATGAACTTTTATTTTAAAATTCTTTTTAGAAGTGTTCTAATACTTATACAGGACAAGCAGCCTACAGAATATATTACTCAGTTCGAACCTCAAACATATAAAATATCTTGTTGAGCACTGTTTCTGCTTTCAGACAAGACAGTGACCTGAAAAAGTAGTCTCTGAAAGTGGATTTTCAGCATTCATGCTAGGCTGAGACTTTTAATTACTAACAGGCTGTAGAGATAATTAGGTATAAAATCACCTCACCTTAATGCCTCAAAATTTGGAAAATCTATTCAGTATGTTATAATCTCAACATGTTGAATTTTTGTGTTTATTTCAGTTGAAGTAGGTTACAAATTTGGGGTACTTTCAAGTGATCTATGCAGCAGCATGTGATAACCTAGTTAATTGCAATTGAAAATGACAAGGACGCTATTGAGGATGCTGTACATTGTTTTAGTGGTGTCTTTCTATTAGGAAGAACAGGTAAAATTCATCTGTCCTTAGTGTCAGGAACATAGTTGGTTTTCACAAACGACTTTATTTTACATAATGGACACTGTAACATTTTTTTTTTTTTTTTTTTTTGCGATACGCGGGCCTCCCACCGCTGTGGCCTCTCCCCGCTGTGGCCTCTCCTGTTGCAGAGCACAGGCTCTGGACACGCAGGCTCAGCGGCCATGGCCCACGGGCTCAGCCGCTCCGCGGCATGTGGGATCTTCCTGGACCAGGACACGAACCCGTGTCCCCTGCATCGGCAGGCGGACTCTCAACCACTGCGCCACCAGGGAAGGCCAACACTGTAACATTTTAAGTGAGTCTATGTTCCTTTTTGAATCGGCCCCTAGAAAGATTATAGCCAGATACATTTCCCATTTTTAGGAGGTTAAATGTATATATACCCTTTGTATTCAAATGGACCTGGGTTTGAATGTGTCACATTCCCTCTCTGAGCTTCAATTTCTTTGTTATGTAAAGGAGATAATAATTAATTCACAGGTAATAATCATTGATGATTAAATGGACTGACAAATTTGAAGCATATACTGTAGTGCTTGATACTTGAAAATGTTGAAAACATATTGTTGTGTGCAAACCTCCTCAGGGTGCTGCATGATTGTGCATGTTATAAATAATGCCTGCTGGAGGTGAGCAATATAGAACATGTCCGCAATATACCTAACCTGACTATTTTTCTTCTAGTATTTTTCCCTTTAGCACATTTTTCTTACTTCTTTTAAAGTATTAAAATTGCTATATTACATGCATTTTGATACCAATCTTAAAGTCTTTTTGTAGTAGAGCACAAATAATTAGAGAAATCAAAATTGAGATTATTTTCCCCTACAACTAGATTATATACTGTACAACTTCTTTGGGGTGGGGGGAAACAACACTGTTTTTTAAAAATGTCTCTTCTCTTCTCCCTGTTGTCTATGGTTCAGTTGTTTGTTAGTATGTATTGTTTTTCCAGGAGAAGAGGGTGAAGGCTATGGGCAGAAACTGTGTCCTTAGAATTCACTGGTAATGATTGAGACCACAGTACACGCAATCAAAATTCACTCTAGGTAGTGGTACAAAAGTGATGCAAGAAAACGTTTTTACACTTTAACATGTATGAAATGTATAGGGTAGAGGTAAGGAGGGAAAGCAGAACAAGTAAAGAGTGATGAGGATAAAATATGTGCAAAGGTTGTATTCTGAATGCCCTTATGTATAATTTTGAGGAGTTTGTACTTCTTTCTGTAGGCACTGTGAAGTTATCACTGTTTTTATTTTGTTTGTTTGTTTTAATAAAACTTTTTATTTTGAGATAAAGATCCAAGTGAAATTTTAAGAAAGAATACAGAGAGATCCTATATACCCTTTATCCAGTAGTAGAACACAAATAATAAACATCTTACAAAGCTGGGGTATGATATCACAACCAGGATATTGACTTGATACAGTCAAGACACAGAACAGTGCCATCACCACAGGGATCCCTAGTGTTGCCCTTTTATAGCCACACCTACCTCCCTTCCATTCCTATTCCTGATCCATGGCTGTCAATAACGAATATATTATAAATGGATTCATACTGTATGTACCTTTTAGAATGGAGTTTTTTCATTCAGCCTAATTTCTGTGGATCCATACAAGTGGCTGCAATGATTCAGTGGTTTGTTCCTTTTGATCACTGACTAGTATTCTATGGTAAGAATATATTACAATGTACTTAATCATTAAACCATTGAAGGATATCTTTCTCGGCCAGAATTATTTCACTTATCGTATAGCAGTTCTATTTTTTGTGGGCTTTTTTTTAGGAACCTCCATACTATTTTCCACAGTGGCTACAACAATTTACATTCCCTCCAACATTGCATGAGGATTCCCTTTTCTCCACATCCTTGGTAACGCTTGTTATTTCTTGTCTTTTTGATAAGAGCCATTCTGACAGGTGTGAGGTGGTATCTCATTGTGTTTTTGAGTTACGTTTCCCTGATGCTTAGTGATGTTGAATACCTTTTCATGTGCTATTCACCATCTGTATGTCATCTTTGGAAAAATATCTAGTCAAGTCTCCTGCCCATTTGTAAATCAGGGTGTTTTTTTGATAATGAGTCATATGAGTTCTTTATATATTTTGGGCATCAACCCCTTGTTGGAGATAGCATTTGCAAATATCTTCTCCCATTCAGTAGATTGCCTTTTTATTTGTTGGTGGTTTCCTTCACTGTGAAAAAGCTTTTTAGTTTGATTTAGTCCCAATTGTTTGTTTTTTGCTTTTTATTGCACTTGCCTTGGGAATTTTTGTAATCCCAACAGCAGCCTAAATAAACATGGGTTAATAGTTAATACACATGAAAATGGAGTCTACCAGGGAGAATACCCAATATTACAGAGAAAATAGTTTACGAAACACAAGTAACAAGTTTATGAAACCCTAATAAAAATTAATACAAATAAGCAAAAAATGGGTGAAATAATTATTTAAAGAGCTGAACTAATAGGTTTTATCAATGCAAACTGTAGTAATATATTTAGTTTCACTTTTATAGACACAAAGCCATTAATATCCAAATTCTAATATTAAAGTTCTCCATGCTCTAACATGAATTCTTTTCTGGCATATGGTATTTTTGTGAGTACAAAATTAGGTAACTTTTTAAAAAACTGATTTTGAGACTTAAATTAGAGTATTGAAAAATACATAAACTTACACAGTGATTGGCTATGTGGTACATTATTAGAGATGGTTGTCTTATTATCTAAGGGAAAAATATAGAATTCTGGGTTCTTCCATTACAGATAGAACCTACTGCTACAAATCTGAAAATCAATAAAACTTGTTTTGGGAGAGTAAATGGTTACTTGGTAATTTATCTTCTACACCATCTTCCAGTGAAAGTATTACGGAGATTTTGTGTGAATCTAATCAGGTGTAGAGTGCTACTGAAAAGTAAGAGTTGCAGCTCAGAAAAGGGAAACTTGAATTGAGATTTTTAAAGAACTACCGGAGTTTTTTTTATTTTACTATAAGAATAACTAAATACTAGCAGCGTGATCATTGTTTTTCTCATCCTTGTTAATTATGCAAAGCTGATGGTAGGGCTTCCCTGATGGCACAGTGGTTGAGAGTCCACCTGCCGATGCAGCGGACATGGGTTCATGCCCCGGTCCGAGAAGATCCCACATGCCACAGAGCGGCTGGGCCTTTGAGCCATGGCCGCTGAGCCTGCACATCCGGAACCTGTGCTCTGTGACGGGAGAGGCCACAACAGTGAGAGGCCCGTGTACTGCAAAAAAAAAAAAAAAGCTGATGGTAAAATGTGGGCACCTATATGGAGCTGCTAAGAGGCCTCTCCAGAAAACAGAGTTCCTGTCTATTGCACACAAGGTTGCTATTTGAATTTGTTACTCTGTAGTTCTGTTTATACCATTCTGAAGTAATGATTCCACACAAAGATCTTTATTTGACATAAAATTCTAATAATTTTACCATTGAATCTGCAAAGAACATTAAACTTATAAATTATCCATATGAATGTACTTTCAAGATGTTAATAATTTATGCCAGGTAGTCTCATTTTATGTAATTTCTCAAATGACTTTCTTCAGTTATAAAGCTTAGTAAAATGGAATTATGGGCTTGGATTCTTACACTTAAGAATACTTGCAATATAATTCTCCAGTTTTCTTTCCTG
>NW_020172770.1:1737575-1971906 GCF_003031525.2 Neophocaena asiaeorientalis asiaeorientalis | reverse complement strand
GTGTGTGTGTGTGTGTGTGTGTGTGTGTGTGTGTGTGTGTGTGTGTGTGTGTTTAAACATTAAAGAAAAAAATAGAAGTTTAAAAACACAAATTGGTGGCTTAAAAATTAAATTTTCTTGTTATTAATGATGAGTATAAATATATATTTCTATGTTCTAAATTTATGGATAAATGTCTATAGTATACTGGATTCTTACATCCCATTGTGGTGACTATGGTAATTTTTTTCATGCTTTAATTGAGAATTTAATATACTATTTTACCCAAGGATGTTTGGATTGTAATTCTTACCTCTAATGTTGATAGATTATATCATTTGTTAAATGAGTTTCTGGCATTGATGGGCAAGATAATGACTATTTTATGAGGGAGGTCTGTTTTCCAGATAGTGTTGAACTCACATCATACAGTCATTAGCCCTACTTGACCTATAGTCATGAAAGACATGGCCTTGAGACAAAGAAGTCTACTCATAGCTCACAATGAGCTTTGACATTGCCTATGTCAATGATAAGGACAACTTCTCAATCTGTTAGTTGTGCAACTAATAACAAACCAGCTTACCAGAGCTCTAATTCAAAACTTGGTGTGAATTTTTATGTTACAAAGTTTATATAAAATATATGAATTCAAATAGCTTTTTTTAAACTCAATTTTTATTTTATACTGGGGTATAGTTGATTTACAATGTTGTGTTAGTTTCAGGTGTACAGCAGAGTGGTTCAGTTGTACATATATATATATATCCATTCTTTTTCAGATTCTTTTCCCATATAGGTCATTACAGGATATTGAGTAGAATTCCCTGTGTTATACAGTATGTCCTTGTTGATTATCTATTTTATATATAGTAGTGCATATATGTTAATCCCAAACTCCTAATTTATCTCCCCCCTTTTCCCCTTTGGTAGCCATAAGTTTGTTTTCAAAGTCTGTGACTCTGTTTTGTAAATAAGTTCATTTGTATCATCTTTTAAGATTCCACATATAAGTGATATCATATGATTTTGTCTTTCTCTGTCTGACTTACTTCACTTAGTATGATAATCTCTAGGTCCATCCATGTTGCTGCAAATGGCATTATCTCATTCTTTTTTATGGCTGAGTAATATTCCACTGTATATATGTACCACATCTTCTTTATCCATTCCTCTGTCAATGAACATTTAGGTTGCTTCCAAATCTTGGCTATTGTAAATAGTGCTGCAGTGAACATTGGGGTTCCTTTATCTTTTCCAATTCTGGTTTTCTCCAGATACATGCCTAAGAGTGGGATTGCTGGATCATATGTGAAAGCTTTTGCACAGCAAAGGAAACCATTAACAAGACGAAAAGACGAGCCTCAGAATGGGAGAAAATATTTGCAAATGAAGCAACTGACAAAGGATTAATCTCCAAAATATCTAAATAGCTTATGTAGCTCAATATCAAAAAAAAAACAGTCAAAAAATGGGCAGATCTAAAGAGACATTTCTCCAAATAAGACATACAGATGGCAAAAAGGCACATGAAAAGATGCTCAACATCACTGAGTATTAGAGAAATGCGAACTAAAACTACAATGAGGTATCACCTCACACTGGCCAGAATGGCCATTATCAGAAAGTCTACCAACAATAAATACTAGAATGGGTGTGGAGAAAAGGGAATGCTCCTACACTGTTGGTGGGAATGTAAATTGGTACAACCACTATGGAAAACAGTATGAAGGGTCCTTAAAAAACTAAAAATAGAACTACAGTATGATACAGTAAAGTAGCTTTTTAAATCTATGTGTTCAGACACACGTATACTTAAATACATGTACATGGTGCTCTAAAAGAGTATACATAAAATGCAATGACTTTAGTAAATAAAATTTTAATAAAGTATCTCATTGCCAGAAGGGGGAAAGTTATTATTGTCTTTAGACAAAAATATAGTTTAATGCAAGACCCAAATGTCAGTAACAATATAATGTAGAAAAATGTATTTTTAGTGACTGTAGTTCTTTTGCTTATAACCATTATGATATAATGAAAGACACTGGATTAGAAATCTTTTGAATTCTAATCCACTTTATGATTTTGCACAAATATGTGATCTTGGGGAGGTAATTTTTCTTGCACATCTTTTGTCCATTGAATGAAGTAGCCAGAGTAGGGTGCATACCTAAGATATCTATAAAGAAACCATGACATTCACAGTGGCTTCCTGACAACCTACAAGTTGATCTGATCTTGTTCCCTGCTTTACCCTTTTTAGAATCTTTGTCACTACTAATGTCTAATCATTTTACTGTACTAGTCTTTATGACACTTCTACTGACAGTGACCAGTCCCCGCCATCCCTCACCATATCACTGATAGCAATTGAGAGTCTAGTTTCGTGATTTACATAGGAAGTAAAAGCTAGTTCTAAAACTCAGCCTCTGCTGTTTCTAGCTGTCCCCATAATCTGATGGGCTATTCCAGATTATGCTCTAATATATCCATGAAATACTCACTTTATCATTCTGTGCATTACTCCACGTCACCTAGTTTCCTCACCTATGTGGGGTCAGACTTTGTTCCCTTGAAGTTCAAGCAAAGACTCTATTTCTCATCCTCAGTCTGGCAAGGGTTTTAGTCTTAGGCATTCCCTTGCTCTTTATCCATGATGACTGGAATTTGGATCCTGATGCTCACTGCTGTCAGTCAATGCCTAATCATAAACAAAGGATGCCTTGGCTTTAGCAACACAGTTTATCTCCTTATCTAATTAGTGCATCCTTGGCTAGGGTGCTGCTAATAAGGCCGCAAAAATTTGGCTTCTAGTTTTGTGCTTCTAATGAGGATTTTAGTCTGCAAGTGTGCTTTGCCTGTAGCAACTTGGTTTATTCTCTCCAATTTAGGTCCACTTATTGTCAGTCCATTGCATTGTTCCAATTCTGTAAAATGATATATAGTCCCAAGATTGTGTTCCTGTTGTCTCTAGAGCAGGATCACCTACAAAAATTATTCCCTGGCTGAATCACGCACAGACCCACAATCTGTTCAGCTTCCCACGACATTGCTAACCTTTAAGAACTTAGCTGTTTCATCTCTTTTGGCAGCACAGAAATATTCAAATGGGTCCATGTTTAGTGCAAAAGAAAATACATGCTCATCATGAAATCTTATAGTGCATGATATATTTCTTTAGCTATACATCTGGTGTGGATATTTATTTTTAATATTAGAAGCCCCATCTGTGCATTGGGAAATTTTGCTTCTCACTCTTTCCAGGTGTTTCTGATGAAATTGTTAATTATTGCACTTTGTACACTCTCTAGTGACAGGAGGGCTCAACTGGCCCTGCCCTAGCCAATCATAGAACCTCATCCTTTTCTCTAAAGGAGGACCTATTACCCAAGCTGGATAGAGTCCCTCACTGAGCTTAAATGGGTGCTAAGGGAGGGAGCATCTCTTCTTTATTAAAATCACCTTCCATAAGGATAGTTAACTCTTCGTTAGTTAATGCATTTATTTATAGGGATAATGAATTTATGTAAATCTCCTAGTATATCCCCCAGATTGTCAACTTTGTTTTAAATACGATTTTTGTATTATAAAAACTAGTTATGTAAGCAGTACATTTGAATCTCTCAATAAAACGATATTTTCTTAGAGATCATCTGTTGCGTTATCGTTTGTCTGAGAAGGTAGGCAAGACTGCCCTCTAGTGGTTGTATCTTAGAACTGCAGACATACAGTCCTCATAGTTGAGAAAGGGTTCAAAGTAGTGCCAGATTCAAACCACATGACAGCTTCACTTGAGAACAAAGAACATCTGACAATTGCTGGAAACATGAAATCTGAATTCTTGCCATATAGGCTCTCTCAAAGTCCTGAGTCTGACAGATATTTCTAAAGATGAGTTTAAAGCAGTGCTTCCCAAAAGCCACCTTCAAAATGGTGAGATCTCATTATATGCACACATACCTATATATATTTGTTTGTATAATATGTTTTTCATCACTTGGAAGTACTGTCTTTTGTAAACTGATAATAACAGTACCTTGTGGCTCTTTTTGTTTGTTTATTCATTTGGATTTTTTTTAATATCTTTATTGGAGTATGATTGCTTTGCAATGTTGTGTTAGTTTCTGCTTTATAACAAAGTGAATCAGCTATGCGTATACATATATCCCCATATCTCCTCTCTCTTGCATCTCTCTCCCACTCTCCCTATCGCACCCCTCTAGTTGGTCACAACCACCGAGCTGATCTCCCTGTGCTATGCAGCTGCTTCTCACTAGCTATCTGTTTTACATTTGGTAGTGTATATATGTCCATGCCACTCTCTCACTTCGTCCCAGCTTATCCTTCGCCCTCCCCATGTCCTCAAGTCCATTCTCTATGTCTGTTTCTTTATTCCTGTCCTGCCCAAGGTTCTTCAGAACCATTTTCTTTTCTTTCTTTTTATATTCCATATATGTGTGTTAGCATACGGTATTTGTTTATCTCTTTCTGACTTACTTCACTCTGTATGACAGAATCTAGGTCCATCCACCTCACTACAAATGACTCAATTTCATTTCTTTTTATGGCTGAATGATATTCCATTGTATATATGTGCCACATCTTCTTTATCCATTCATCTGATGATTAACACTTAGGTTGCTTCCATCTCCTGGCTGTTGTAAATAGAGCTGCAATGAACATTGTGGTACATGACTTTTTTTTTTTTTGGTGGTATGTGGGCCTCTCATTGTTGTGGCCTCTCCCGTTGTAGAGCACAGGCTCCGGACACGCAGGCTCAGCGGCCTAGCCGCTCCACGGCATGTGGGATCTTCCCGGACCAGGGCACGAACCCATATCCCCTGCATTGGAAGGCGGACTCTCAACCACTGTGTCACCAGGGAAGCCCACATGACTCTTTTTGAATTATGGTTTTCTCAGGGTATATGCCCAGTAGTGGGATTACTGGGTCATGTGGTAGTTCTATTTGTAGTTTTTTAAGAAACCTCCATATTATTCAATTTACATTCCCGCCAACAGTGCAAGGTGGTTCCCTTTTCTCCACACCCTCTCCAGCATTTATTGTTTGTAGATTTTTTGATGATGGCCATTCTGACTGGTGTGAGGTGACACCTCGTTGTAGTTTTGATTTGCATTTCTCTAATGATTAGTGATGTTGAGCATCCCTTCATGTACTTGTTGGCAATCTGTATATCTTCTTTGGAGAAATATCTATTTAGGTCTTCTGCCCATTTTGGGATTGGATTGTTTGTTTTTTGATATTCAGCTGCATGAGCTGCTTGTAAATTTTGGAGATTAATCCTTTGTCGGTTGCTTCATTTGCAAATATTTTCTCCCATTCTGAGGGCTGTCTTTTCATCTTGTTGATGGTTTCCTTCTCTGTGCAAAAGCTTTTAAGTTTCATTAGGTCCCATTTGTTTATTATTGTTTTTATTTCCATTTCTCTAGGAGGTGGGTCAAAAAGGATCTTGCTGTGATTTATGTCATAGAGTGTTCTGCCTATGTTTTGCTCTAAGAGTTTTATTGTGTCTGGCTTTACATTTAGGTCTTTAATCCATTTTGAGTTTATTTTTGTGTATGGTGTTAGGGAGTGTTCTAATTTCATTCTTTTACATGTAGCTGTCCAGTTTTCCCAGCACCAGTTGTTGAAGAGGCTGTCTTTGCTCCATTGTATATTCTTGCCTCCTTTATCAAAAAGATAACGTGAGCATACGTGCGTGGGTTTTTCTCTGGGCTTTCTATCCTGTTCCATTGATCTGTATTTCCGTTTTTGTGCCAGTATCATACTGTCTTGATTACTGTAGCTTTGTAGTATAGTCTGAAGTCCGGGAGCCTGATTCCTCCAGCTCTGTTTTTCTTTCTCGAGACTGCTTTGGCTATTTGGGGTCTTTTGTTGTTTCCATGCAAGTTGTGAAACTTTTTCTTCTAGTGTTGTGAAAAATGCCCTTGGTAGTTGATAGGGATTGCATTGAATCTGTAAACTGCTTTGGGTTGTATAGTCATTTTCACAATATTGATTCTTCCAATCCAAGAACATGTTATATCTCTCCGTCTGTTTGTATCATGTTTAATTTCTTTCATCAGTGTCTTACAGTTTTCTGCATACAGGTTCTTTTGTCACCTTAGGTAGCTTTATTCCTAGGTATTTTATTCTTTTTGTTGCAGTGGTAAATGGGAGTGTTTCCTTAATTTCTCTTTCAGATTTTTCATCATTAGTGTATAGGAATGAAAGAGATTTATGTACCTTAACTTTGTATCCTGCTACTTTACCAAATGCATTCATTAGCTCTAGTAGTTTCCTGGTAGGATCTTTAAGATTCTCTGTGTATAGTATCACATCATCTGCAAACAGTCACAGCTTTACTTCTTCTTTTCTGATTTGGATTCCTTTTATTTATTTTTCTTCTCTGATTGTTGTGGCTAAAACTTCCAAAACTATGTTGAATAATAGTGGTGATAGTGGGCAACCTTTCCTTGTGCCTGATCTTAGAGGAATGGTTTCAGTTTTTCACCATTGAGAGTGATGTTGGCTGTGGGTTTGTCATATATGGCCTTTATTATGGTGAGGTAAGTTCCCTCTATGCCTACTTTTTGGAGGGTTTTTATCATAAGTGGGTGTTGAATTCTGTCAAAAGCTTTATCTGTATCTATTGATATGATCTATGGTTTTTCTCCTTCAATTTATTAATATGGTTAATCACATTGATTGATTTGCATATGTTGAAGAATCCTTGCATTCCTGGGATAAACCCCACTTGATCATGGTGTATGATCCTTTTAATGTGCTGTTAGATTCTGTTTGCTAGTGTTTTGTTGAGGATTTTTGCATCTATGTTCATCAGTGATATTGGCCTGTAGTTTTCTTTCTTTGTGACATGTTTGTCTGGTTTTGGTATCAGGGTGATGGTGGCCTTGTAGAATGAGTTTGGGAGTGTTCCTCCCTCTGCTACATTTTGGAAGACTTTGAGAAGTATAGATGTTAGCTCTTCTCTAAGTGTTTGATAGAATTTACCTTTGAAGCCATCTGGTCCTGAGCTTTTGTTTTTTGGAAGATTTTTAATCACAGTCTCAACTTCAGTGCTTGTGATTGGTCTGTTTATATTTTCTATTTTTTCCTGGTTCAGTCTCAGAAGGTTGTGCTTTTCCAAGAATTTGTCCATTTCTTCCAGGTTGTCCATTTTATTGGCATAGAGTTGCTTGTAGTAATCTCTCATGATTCTTTGTATTTCTGAAGTGTCAGTTGTTACTTCTTTTTCATTTCTAATTCTGTTGATTTGAGTGTTCTGCCTTTTTTGTTTTTGATGAGTCTGGCTAATGGTTTATCAATTTTTTATCTTCTCAAAGAACCAGCTTTTAGTTTTATTGATCTTTGCTATTGTTTCCTTCATTTCTTTTTCATTTATTTCTTATTTGATCTTTATGATTTCTTTCCTTCTGCTAACTTTGGGGGTTTTTTTGTTCTTCTTTCTGTACTTGCTTTAGGTGTAAGGTTAGGTTGTTTATTTGAGATCTTTCTTCTTTCTTGAGGTAGGATTGTATTGCTGTAAACTTCCCTCTTATAACTGCTTTTGCTGCATCCCATAGGTTTTGGGTCATCGTATTTTCATTGTCATTTTGTTTTTAGGTATTTTTTGATTTCCTCTTTGATATTTTCAGTGATCTCTTGGTTATTTAGTAGTGTATTGTTTAGCCTCCATGTGTTTGTATTATTCATTTGGATTTAATGTTCTAACTTTTCAAATGGACGAGCTGGCAGTCCTGTTTCATTTTTCACATTTTCTTTCCAAATTATACTTTCTCCCCAAACCAAAAATTTGAAAGTATTTGATCTCTTCATGTTAAAAATCTCCTTCATTGTATTTTATAGTGGTTCTTTGTGTTCACCAAGAGCCACTAAGAAGAGATAGTAACAATAGAATATATTTGTGAACAACATCCTATTTAGTAAACCAAAATAAAGACCATTGTAACAAAATTCTCCTAGATATCAAGTCTAGGAAAAATCATTTGTCTCTGTCAGTGTACTGATAAACTTTCTATGTAGACAGTGAAGTCTGTATAATACATCTGAATGTTTTATTAATTGTTTCTCCATTTTTGCTGACTTAACAGTGGATTTTTCAGTTTACATTGTGGAGTTATCATTTATAACCTACTTACAAATTTGAGTTCCTTTTAGCTGTATTTTACATATTTTAAATATCTTAAGTTTAGCATTGAAGCTGTGAAGTCTTTTTTATGGTCATTTTGCTGTTTTTAAAAAATAAAGTTTCTTAAGTATCCTGCAGTATTTCTTTTATAAATAGCCCTGTGTTAAATCAGACAAATAGAAGACATTTCTTAGAAAACAATACATATTCTTTTTAGAAAATACATGTCCACTTAGTCTCCCAAATTAGGACCTCTGTTCCACTGAAGAATTCTCCTCTGCTATTATAGGATTTATATAAACCTTCCTTTTTAATCTCTCCTCATTTTTCCCATTATACCTTTCATGTGCTGACAGAAAATCAGCATTGTTAGATGTGCTGATGATTATGTAGTAGTTTCAAAACAAAACTAAAAGTGCGAAAGAGTGTATTCTAAAAGGTAAATCAAAAGACACACCAATCATCCCCAACTAGCCCTCTACCATAACATCAAATGGATTGTGTGCAGTATCATTTTGAGATTAGGCATTGAGTTTTCCTTTAAAATAGGTTTTTATACTGATATGATAGAGACTTTTTGGTATGAGAGTTAAATGAGGTAAAAGACAGGACAAAGGCCATACAATTTTTTTATAACTCCCTAAATAGATGAAGACTCGAGTTCTTTTGTTTAACAGCTCTTCTAGAAGGTAAATTTATATGCAGTTCAAGCACTTGAAGCCATAATTTATTCGTCAGCATCACTTTCTCTAGCTATTCTTCATGAAATAGCATTATGATACTTTGCAATGGAATGATTGCGCAACCTGATATTACTTGTGTGTGCTGATAAAAGAGGAACGATGATTGTATTCTTATTCTTTTGCATACTATGAATTTAAATTTCAATTAAGTCAGATTAGATATTCTGTTCAATGCCATCTTTATTTAACATTAGTGAGTGGTGATTAGTGTCTAATTTCGATTGCTATTGATGTCAGCTTTATACCCTCCCATCTGTGAATATAAAGCCAAGGCATTCACACATTTCCGTTATATTTATTTGTATTTTGAGTTTACAGGAATTAAAATCTCTTAAAATTTAAGTGTGAAATGTTTCAACTTAAGAACCACTGTTTTTGGGCTTCCCTGGTGGCACAGTGGTTGAGAGTCTGCCTGCCGATGCAGGGGACACGGGTTCGTGCCCCGGTCTGGGAAGATCCCACATGCCACGGAGCGGCTGAGCCTGCACGTCCGGAGCCTGTGCTCTGCAACAGTGAGAGGCCCGCGTACCGCAAAAAAAAAAAAAAGAACCACTGTTTTCTAAACATTAAAGCACAAGGTCGTATGTTGAAGTTTACAGCTGGTAAAAGTTTTGAGCTAATTTCAAGTTGTGTCTTATTTTCTCCTTAAAATGAATGAATGAATGAGCGAATAAAAGATTTTCTAAGTACCTTAAATTCTATGCTAATATCTAAAATAATGATTTGCAAGATATTTATATTAAAGGTAAATTGATTTGAGCAAATAGGTTTGAATCATGAACTTAATGTATAGTGTTTAAAACCTAATCCTTTAAAAATATAAAGCCTCCCTACAAACCTTCATCTTTCCTCATTTTTTTCCCCTGTATTTTCTTTGCAGCCTACTGGATCCCAGGCATCCATTGACTCTAGGACTCTTTCCTTACTTCTCTTCCTTATCTCTCCCACATCCATTTGGTTCTACTCTCACTGCTTCAGTTTAGGGCCTGACCGTCTCTACTTTTCTGCCTGCACCATCCTCCTGGATGGCATTTCTGACTAGCAAATTCATCCTCCACAAGGCTGCTAGATCAGCGTGTCTAAAACGTAAATTTAATCAGTGCACTCTATGGCTCCCCATTGCTTAATGATACAGTCATGTTTGTGAAAATAGAATGAGATAGCTATTGATTTATTCCAGGTAATTATACTTACTTTGATTTTGAGAGCATAATGGCAAAATTAAGTCTCAGAGTTACTGAAGCAATGCCATAAGCCAAAGGATGTAGGAAGTAAATATGGAAGTAGCTATTGATGTTAATTAGGTTTTGACTACTTCAAAGAAACCAGCACAGACCAAATCTCATTATAGTTAACAGCATTAGACTAGACATCTGTATATTAGAAAAATTGTTCAAAAGTCCGTGGTTGCAGAGAAATCAGGTCGGTGCTTTGTGACCACCTAGAGGGGTGGGTTACGGAGGGTGGGAGGGAGACGCAAGAGGGAGGACATATGGGGATATATGTATAGCTGATTCACTTTGTTATAAAGAAGAAACTAACACACCATTGTAAAGCAACTATACTCCCATAAAGATGTTAAAAAAAAAAATAGACAATGGGCTTCCCTGGTGGCACAGTGGTTAAGAGTCCACCTGTGAATGTAGGGGACACGGATTCGAGCCCTGGTCCAGAAGGATCCCACATGCCACGGACCAGCTAAGCCTGTGTGCCACAACTGCTGAGCCTGCACTCTAGAGCCTGTGAGCCACAACTACTGAAGCCCGCATGTCTGGAGCCCGTCCTCTGCAAAAAAGAGAAGCCACCGCAATGAGAAGCCTGTGCACCACATCAAACAGTGGCCCCTGCTCTCTGCAACTAGAGAAAGCCCGCGTGCAATAACAAAGACCCAACACAGCCAAAAATAAATAAACAAGCAAACAAACAAATTTATTAAAAAAAAAATCTGTGGTTGTCCCTCTTTCTGTGTAAGGCAACAGACTTATTGCTGGTAGTCAGGAAGCTGGGTGATAAACTGACTCTCTCTCATTTCTCCCCTTAACTAACTCTCCTTCATTTCTCCCCTTAACTAGCTGACAAGTCCCTTCCCTGTTTGCTCCCTTAGTCTCTACATCTGTCAAATGGGGATTGTAATACCTGACTTTCCTCCTAATGGAGAAAATGAGAAAGAGATGTCATATCACTACGAATCTAACAAAAACTAGAGTCCGTAATCATTTAATGCTGACTTTCAGATATTTCAGGCCATTTGATTGTCACAGTAAGCCATGTTTAAAACTCTATCAGATAACCCGTGTCCCCTGCATCGGCAGGCATACTCTCAACCACTGCGCCACCAGGGAAGCCCTAGACACTTTTTAAATAACAAATATTTTGTAATGCCCTTGGTGAAAAATGAAAGTAACAGATAAGATTTCAATCTATATGAGATTTTTATATTCAGTACATATGAGATTTTATATTAGTATATTAGATCTGTAATAAAAGGAGTATTATTCAAAATTTTTAAAGTTACTGAAATTATTAAAGAAGTAATATATGAGCCAGTTTCCTAATAAAACACATTTAAAATAATTGATGGTCTTGTGCAAAAAGAAAAGGGGGGGGTCAATATATATCTCTGACGGAAATAAATACATTTATGTATTTATGTGTGTGTGCATATCTGTATGTGTACACATACATCCTGTAGTATATGTATGTGTTTAATACACATATAAGAGGGAGTCATCAGTCAGATTTCTTGGTCTACAGATACCTCAAATAGGTAAATATTTCTACTTAACTGAATTATTGTCAGTGACTTTGACATCAAAATTATCAAGACAGCAAAGAATGAGTTACATAATCTTTTTCAGTTTATACCAGTTATTTAATAATAAAACATATTATTTAAAACTGGGAAGCTTTGAAATTTAGGCTATTTATTGACTCATTTAATCATTTTAATTGTTTTCTACAATGCCATCAACCTAGAATTTAGATGCAGTTTCCCGTATTATATGTAGGAGAACATTATCTCCCCTAGAAACTGTCAAATTGTCATATGACACTTATGTTTTAATATTTTCTTTGTTCCATTTAGGAAAACGAAAAAGAAAAAAAGAACTTTTCTGATGCATCTTAGTTTGTGAGAAACTGTGGGTGGTAGTTTAAAAGGTGGTTAGAAAATTATCCCCTAAAGACATTTTAGGTTAAACAACTTTCAGAATAAGATTGGAACTAACCCAAAGGTATTGGAATGAAGGGGTGACATGGGTGGCAAAGGTGGCTTGTGGCTAGAAACTAATTAGCATTGAATAAATTACTAATCAAATTTCCTTTTTCAAATATAGATATGATTTATTCCAGGGAGGGTCTTGGTATAATTGACCTAAATATTGGCCTATTTTTGCTATCTTTCTGGTATCAAATAAAAGATTTTTGATAAATTGAAATTTGTCAAGTGACTTTTCTAATATTATTTTATTAACAAATTTATGTTTTTGTTAAAATATAATGTATAGCAAATCTAATTATAAAAATTTTGCAAAGTGCTGTCTAAATTTTTGTTTGTGATAGTCTTGAGTTAGTTTCATATTTCATTTGTGAGAATTGAGTGATTTAGTACTTGTAAAGTAGTCTAGAACAAGGTTTGTCAAATGCTAAGTGCTCAAAATGTTAGCTATTATTATTAGTTACATGTAGATTCATTCCAATATATAAAGGTGTATATTTCTATACATAAGCATTTTAAAAGAGTAGTATATTACATATCCAGCATGGCTTTTGGGGTTTTTTGCTCTTACATGTTCAGACTATTGAACATTAATTATCATTATATGGAATATTTCCATAGATTACTTTTTAAGTGATTTTTTTTCACACTACTTTTTAGAAACATGTCTATTTTTCTGCAGTAATTTTAGTCACATGAATTTACATTGTACATAAATCTGTTCTAATAGTAGTTAAATATCAAATATCTATATTTGATAGTAGTTAATTATCAAATATTTGAATGTTTTTTCAAAATATTTTCATTGCATTCTTTCATTCATCAGACCAACAAACAACAGTGGTATTATGTATTGAATATCTGTGTAGATATTATGTATCTATTGTCTGTGAACAAATAGTTATAACATCCCTTTTAGGAAATAAGCTAACATCTAAAGAATGAAACATATGAGTAAAAATAATTGTCATCTCTTGTCATAATTACTAAGCAGAGATATATAAGAATTAGAACAAATCCTTGCTGAAGAAGTCAGAGTTTCTTCAAGGAAAAGGAAAGGTCTTGTGGGTAAGTAGGAATTTATAAAGCAAAAGAATGAAGGGAAATGTTAGGAAGATAGCATATTTCAAGAAATCTAGTCATTTAAAGAGCTTGATTTTTTAATATATATATTTGCAACAGAATTACAAACAATCCTTTGTTAAATTACTTTTCATTTAAGAAGGTTTTGGAATTGAACTCTGTAACACTTGAGAGCTTGCCCAATAATCCCCAGAGCAGAATAAACTTGCTTACACGTGGAAAAGCTGGGCTATCATACCTTTATTTCCCAGTGATTTGATAATTACCCGGACAATTTTGAGACAAAAGTAGAGCCAAATAAAGACGCTGTTAGACATTGCAAATGCTTAGTGAGCTGTATGAGTATTTAGTCTTCAAAGAAAGGTGAAATGAAGGTTTTAAGGTAGTCTGGTTAAGGTGAATTTTAAACCATGGTATTTAATTTGCAGTAGTTATTTCAGAGTTACTCAATAATATTTTGAGGAAAAAATAGAATAAAATAAAATAAAACAAAGCATGAAAGGTAACAATGAGCTAGAAATAATAATTAGATAAATCAAATGAATCCAAAAGTTGTTCAGGCAGGTGGTAAATGATTAACTTGTTATGCTTGGTAAACAGAATTTTTAAGATCTTTTATTACAAAGGTAATATGTAAGCACTGTCTTAGTCAACTTGGGCTGCAATAACAAAATACCATGGACGGGTGGCTTAAACATCAGAAATTTATTTTCTTACAATTCTGGAAGCTAGAAGTCCAAAATCAGGGTGCTAGCATGGTCAGGTTCTGGAGAGCTCTCTTCCTGGCTCCTAAGTGGCTGCCTTCTCTTCTGTGTCCTCACCTGGCAGAGAGAGAGAGAGAGTGAGCGAGCAAGCTCTCCGGTGTCTCTCATTCTAATTCAGCATGACTGTTCCACTCTTCTGACCCCATGCAAACCTAATTAATTCCCAAAGGCTTCATTGCCAAATACCATCACATTATGGGTAAGGCTTCAACATATGAATCTGAGGGTGATACAATTCAGTCCACACCAAGCACTTAAAGTAGGGTTATCAGCATGAGTGAGCTAGTTATCTTGGGAAGTCTTTGGACAGAATATGGAGAGCTAGTAGCGTGAATTAGTGTGTTGGTGATCATTGGCAAGTCATTTGTCTACCTTCTCTAGGCATGTTTCCTCATTTATAAAATAAAGGTATTAATGATACCTACCAAAAAAGTGCTTAGGACTGAAAGAGATAAAGTGTTTAAGTGTTTAGACAGTGCCTGGAACATAGGGAATTCTAGATAAATGTTTGTATTTATTATTTAATTTTTTTCTATATGTTAATAAGAATAATTAAAATGAATGCCTAAACTTTATGAGAATTTTAACGAGAACAATTTCAAAGCCCTCACCGACTTAAGGTATCCCTTGGCAGTCTCTGAACCTGAACGTCTCCCACACCGCAGAAGCAACTATTATAAAAGCTCTAACGTGTCTCAGATTTGTGTGAGTTTATAGATTTGGGACTTCCTTTAATTAATGGAGTCTTCATTTAGTCAGTCAGTTTTGTATAAATAGTCTTTGAAAGGCAGAATTAGATATTTTACTAGGTTTTTATTGGAGTTAAAATATAAGCACAGTATATCAGCTAGCAAAGGTTAATTTCACCAGATTCACAAAATTGTATTAGAATTGAAGTTTTAAGTTAAGGATTCCTTTCTGGAAATGACTTTCCCGCTAAAGCAATAGTAAGGGGCCAAGGGAGGGGGAAAGTTAAAACAATACTTGTGCATATCTCAAATGTTTAAAGTATCATCATACAAACAGTAAACTCAATATATGAAAAGCATTCAAGACACAGTAGAAAGTGAGCAACGGATTACATCAGAATCATTCTAGAGGATTGAACCTAAATGTTAAAGATATCATTAGGATTGTAGAGAAAGATGTTTTAATAGATTGTTATTAAAGTGTAGAAGTAAATGAGGCAGAAAATAATGCTTAAAGTAACAAAATATTTTGAAATGGGTAATACATTTATGAGTGGTTTACTTTCTAATCATTTCCATATGTTAAGCATCCCTTGAAATCAGTGTGTTTAAATAAGAAATATTAGCATTAAATGATATTTTTTTTCCAAAGAGCACTATTCAGAGATCGGTAGAATGCTTATCAGGATCACAATATTATGAAGTACAGGGACTTTAAAATATAATTAAATTTGAAGATTTCAGATATGGGAAATTTTCCAATATAATGGCTACCACATCATTTTTAAATGTATGTATTTATTTAGCTTATTTAACCTGTTCATATGAAGATCTATAGTACCATGCATATACTTTCTACCATCCATTTTTAATACAATATGGCATGTTATTGAAATCATGCAAGAATATTTTTAATATGTCTTCATAATTGAGCTATTTTTGTTGAGGGTAAATTTAGCTTAATGATTATCTAGCATTTATACATATATATACACATAATGTATATGCATTTTAATCATAATATTTAATAATCTAGTTCTAAGGGCATTACATCTTAAATAAAAAATAAGAAAGATTCAGGTGTCAGGAAAGCAGTCTGTAGAATACTGATAGTGTTCCACTGGAACATTCTATGTATTTCAGTCTGTAGGAAATTAATCCCTCCACCTTAATCATGTCTACCGGGGTTCCTTTTTATACCAAGATATAAAGTTCAAATATAAATACAAGTAGTATGCAAATAATATTATGCCATTCATTTATCTACAGGAATGCAAAGGAATTCCAATACTTAACTACTTCGTTTTATGTGTTTATAAATATATGTTATGGTATTTGTCACCAAAAGGGAGTAATTGGATTTCCCAACTTTTCTGAAGATGTGACATTTAAGTTGCTTGCACCAACTAGTGATATCTGGTGATACTTGTGTGAAAAAGTAACACTCTCTTTTTGTCCCAAATGTTCACATAGCCAAAGTTTATTAAAAAAAAAAAAAAAAAAAAACCAAGCAAGAGAAACAGAGTAGTGTTGGAACATGCATTGTTCTTGGTGAGGGAAGCACCATATTTAAAAATTTTTTATGGAATCTGAGAGAGACTGGGTCTGCTTGTAGCATCTGAAAGTTATAACCCAGACACTTCCTATATAATTATCCCAGGAATCTGTGGTCTCATATACCATTATTCCTGAAATTCAAATCTTGTACTTCTAAGCTAACTTCTTGTGGGAACCCTGAAGATGTTATCAATTAAGTATAATCTTTGTCAGAGAATGAACTTGAATAAAGGTTTGTCAAATCAAATCTAGTGGTTTTAGAATTTATCAAAATTTGTAGTGTAGCATATCTCTATTCAGAGTGCATTGACTTTAAAGATAGTACCAGAACCAGAATAATAAAAGGTTTGAAGTTTGGAGACACGGGTTTGAACCCCAACTCTTCTAATTACCATGTTGGGTAAGTCACTTAACACAGCTGAGCCTTATGATAAGAAGAAAAATATATACCTTATTTATTCCACAGGGCTATTGTAAAAATCAAATGAGATAATATGTGTGTAAAAGCTCTTTGTAAAACTTTAGCCATATAACATAAATGTTACCATTCATTTAATGGATATGATACTGCTTAATGAATAGCAGCTAAAAAAAGTGAAACCTAGCTATGCTTCTTCTAGGGATTTTGTTCTACAATCTAATGTGTGATTTTGTTTACTGGGGAGGCACTGCTAATTAAAGTGTGGTTGATATTCATGCTGTTCACATTTGTCCAGTTTTTTACCCATCATCTACTGATAGTAATTCATGAACATTTAAAATGTACAGCAACAGTCTACTACAGCATGGCCTGTCTCACATCCCCCTAGCTCATGCTGGGTTTTCACAATGGAGCCTGCTGAGACAAAACAGTTTCACAGTCTTCTTAGAGTGAATTACTTTCCACTTATCCAGGGTAAACCGAATACTAAGCAATTCATAGAAAAAGCCTAGTTTTTAAAAAAATAATAAAGCACAGAGAACTTCTATGCAAAATCAAATGTATCTTTTTCTCCTAATGAAAATGTGAATGAAACAAGGTAAGATAAAAGGGTAATTAAAAACACAATATTTCATAATAAAACTATTTCCCATTTAGATTTCATTAGAAAATATATGAAAAATAAGTACAGTTACAAATATCTCAACTTCTTAAAAAATTTTTTATTAGAGTATAGTTGATTTACAATGTGTTAGTTTCAGGTGTACAGAAAAGTGAATCAGTTATACATCAAATTTCTCAACTTTTACAATAGCTGAGAATAAAATTCATTTTTGGAAGTATAAATATCAATTAAAATAAGACAAACATGATTACTTCAAAATCACATATATTTATAAAGCTAGAAGAAGTACAGATATATCTCCCAATTTGGCCACACAACTTCAGTAAATACCATCTTAAAAATCTAAATCTAAGATCATTTTGAAAATCCATTGCTAAGCATTATCTCTGAATAATTGTTTATTTCCTTACAAAAGAGAAAATATATCTAAGACACTGCAGCAAGTACCCAAAATAGTACTTGTACTAAGCAAGTACCCAAAAATAGTCTGTCTCCACATTCTGTGTGTGGGCCTAATGGCTTTCCAGTAGGTCAGGAATTAACTTTCAGCCTATATATAATCAATGAGAATGGCCCTATGAAAGTTAGGAAGTTTGCCACGTAGGGATTCCAGTATATGGAAAGAAAAATTAAGAATGGATAGCACATGGGATTCATTGTGATTAAGTGGTTTTGGTACCATGCAAATGAAATTCTAATCTTATATCTACCAATCTTGCTAAGATTTAGTTTTCAAATCTGTAAAATAAACATAGTAGCACTTACCTCATTGGGAATCTGTAAGGACTAAAAATATATTTTACATAAAGTGGCTGAGATAGTGCCTGGCAGAAATATGTTGTCAATAGAAGCTACTAGGTGGTTAACTCTGGGAAAAGATAGGAATTTTGACATAAACCAAGACCAGATGTCAAAAATAAAGCTACCCGTGTCAGACATTGTTAATCCACCATGAAAAAACTCAGCACACAAGATAAAACATTTGCTCCAGTAAAACTAGGGTGTATTCCTAAGTAATGCATTCTTTCATGAATTTAAGCTAGGTGTCACCTCATCCATGTACCAAATTAAGTGTCCTAGGTAAAGAATTTAGACCTTACAGTCTTAGGAAAACTGCCTTGGTATTACTTGCCCTGAACATCTACTGAAGTTAGGTGACAATATTGGAATTACTGGTGAGTCACACTAACTAGTGCCTTCTCTGATCCTTGAGGGTGCATGTCTTTGCTTCCCTTGCTTTAACCTGGTATCAAATGGCTGTCCCTATCCCATGAGCTTCTTTGCCTTTCAAGAAGTGCCTCTTCTGATAAATATCCACAATGACAAGAAATAGCATGCCCATAAAATTGTGTGCATTGATCTAAATTCAATGGCAAAGTCTCAAGAGTGGGTAATTTGTAAAATCCAAAGCTGACTCAATTCAGAAATAAAATGCATCACAGTAAATAATGCATCCTTCACCTATTACAATGTAATTTCCACAAAATATGACTAAAAAACCTGAATTGGTAGCAGAAAGATACAATTTGTTAAAAATCCGGCCATTCTTGATGGTGCATAGAAAAACTTTATTCTAAAACTCTGATGTTTTAATTTCAGTAGAGCTGGAAGGTGAACTCTGTGTGGTTAAGGATGCAGAGATGATGTTTAAAAAGCATGCCTGCTAGTTGACTGGAGGGAGAATGCTCACCCAACACTGACAGTTAAGTTTATGATACCAGTGTTGCAAGAGGGAGGACTGAAAGCAAGCATCAATAAGAGCCAGCAGATCTGCATTAACATTTTATACATTGAATTTAATAATGTATTCTTCATGCTAAATAACTTTCTGAAACTTATTTCATCTGATTTGAGATATGATTTGAGAACTGCCAATATGTTAGGCAATCTGCTGCAAAATTGTCTGTTTTCATCTAAGTACCTCTGCATCATCTTTAGCTCCGCTGTGTACTGATTTTTTTTATGCAGCCCTACTCAGCAAATCATAGAGCTTAAATTTATGTTTCCAGTGGCAACAGTATGCTAGAGGGATTACTTTAGCTACATTTTGAGGCCATAGGCAAAGGTACATATCAACATTAGGGCAGACACTATGGTATGTGTAAATAGTGCACCTGCACAGAGAACCAATTAGATTAGACTGTAAAAGCAGGACACTGAGTCGTGGATAACTGCCCACCTGGTGGGATTTCCAGAGTCCTGGGAATGCCTGTGCATTCCACTTACTGCTGGCTGATGCATTAAATACGTTACTGGTAAAAGTTCATCCGTTTTAGTCGTACGTTTCAGAAAATGCTATCCCTATCCCTATTAAAATATAAATGCTACAGGGAGGATTAAAAGGCTATAAATTATATTAGACACATACAATTTCATATGAATGGGCTCATCAGAGCCAGTCCTGAGAGAAGATTTTGATTAGGGAAGTGGTGAGGGAATACCATAAATAAGAGAAATGTGTTTGTGTGTCAGTGCATGTGTGTGTAGGGAGTATGTAATGAACATTTCATTTTAATTACTTCACTGTTCTACTAACTGCCCAGAAGTGAGAGTTGTAACCTCATTTGGGAGCTCCCATGTATTCCTAGTTTTGCTGCCATATTATTTGAGTTTTTGATTCTAAAAGCTGAATTATTTAGACAAAATGGTTTTGAGTTGAATCATTTCACTCTGGAAAGTAGTTGTGGTCCAGTAGAAAGCATAATAAAGTAATAACCAGTTCCACTATTGCCTAGCTGCAGGACCATTTAACTATAACCAGTCTATGATCAGGCTTCTGGCATATGACTTCCAAATACCACAATTGCTCCTGCTTATGATACCATGTGCTTTGCCAGTATCTTATGCTGGTTTACCACTGGTCTTGATCCTTGGCCGAACTTGGTGTATAAATATGACAATAATACCTGAACATACATATTGAAAATATAAAGATGAAAACAAAAAGAATAATTTTAACATTGACATATATTTGCAGTTTCCTCTTTGTCTCTGTAAAGAAAAAAATGTTAAATTATTTTGAAACGCATTGCTGCTATTTGAAAATAAAAATAGGAACAATTATAATCGTCAAGAAAATCCCAGCCAAATTATATAAAACTTAGTAGAGTTAAGGTTGAGAATTTATGAAATGACAGTAAATATAAAGAAGGAGTAAGAACATAAAGGTGAATGTATGTTAATGTAAGAAGTGAATAAAATGTAGAAATTGAAATAAACATCAGATTTAAGGGTAAATGCCAATAGGTTAGCCTGGGCCCAAGAAGAGAATTTGGAAGTATGAGTGTTGCTCCAAGATTAGGGATAAGAAAAAAGAAATGTGGCACAAAGTATATCTTAAGAGACAGTTTCATGAAAGGTATATTTAAGAACAGACTCATGAAGTGTATGTTTTTTTTAGATGAGAATAAATTTGATATGAAGCTGTTAGCTTAGTGATCATTGAAAGTTCACATAAAAAGGAACCTTTCTGTAAAGTTCACCAGAATCCAGGTTAAAACACTTTTAGAATAGGTAGAGCCAACCAGAGGACTGGAAAATTATCTAGGGAAATATATTCTGCTAGTTACATCTATACTGAAGTAGCCTTTGACATATTCCCAAAGACCATGCTTTGGTACAGAAAGTAATTGGTCATAAATATCAAGGAGTGAAGTCTTGAGGCAACAAGTGTGGAAGCTATAAGAAGGTAAATGTTTCATTGTGCTTGACCACAGTGAACTCATTACCTAAATAATTCAAACTTCCAGATTGAAAGCAAGAAAATCACAAGGACAGGTAAATGGACTAGAAAAGTAAACACATGGTATGTTAGAGTGAATTGAAAGAATATTTGAAAGAAAGACTCACAAAGAAAACAATTTTATTTACTGGGTACTGTGACAATAAAACAGCTAATTATATGAATTCTATTTTAAGTAAGAATGAATGTTTTCAGAAATGTTGTAGACTTAAAAGGAACATATGGGGAAAGGAATTAAAGGAAAAACATTGAGGGAAAAAAATGGGTGAAAAGGGTCTGAAACATAGGTGATAAGGAGTTGTTTGCTAAGCACAAAAGGAATAAATGTTATGAAACAGAAATTGGCCTGTTGATAAAGACAGTGTCCTAAGAGGAAGCTAAAGCAATGGTCTTCAACAAAAATAAATTTAATGTTAATTGAAATATTTTCATACTATAAGCAAAAGAGAACTAGGGAGAACTTTTAGGTTACACTATACCCAATATTTTTTTAAATGAACATCAAATTAAAATATTTGGGAATTCAAATTTTCCTTTGCTTGTAATGTTTCTGGTGAATTGGTTGATTGGTATTTTGGAGCTCTTAAGCTAGGATGATTCTGATTTGTTGCACCTTTTATGAGGAAAACATGAGTTCATTGCAAAGCAGTAGCACTGTTTTCGCTTAGTAGTACTTCAGTGTAAGTCACTTTCCTGAAAATCAACAGGGACAGTGGGACACTTGTCCCTGCTTTTCTAGTTTACAGGTTTTGAGTCTGTTATTCATCTGAGCAGTCAGATATTTTGTTTTGCCTTTAATTCCAACAAAACTGAACCTTTCCTGGATGCTAAAATTCTGTACACTCTACAAATCTGTGAAAATTAAAAAGAATTGAAGATGATCCATTTTTTTAGTGTCTGTACTTTTGAAAGTCTGGACAAGTAGGAGTATATTTAAAATGCAAATATTATACTGAGATGCTGAAATAATTTACATTCTGAGACAGTAGTTTAAATATAATTGCATTACATTAAAACACAGTTGGGTTTATCGTGTGATATAAATTTGGTTTATTTCTTACAGATTTTTGGTGACTAGGATTTTGTTTTGATCTTGTAGTATATACAGAAATTTCACAACCATCTCTTATAATTGGTGAAGCTTTAGCAGCAACATTTGTAAACACAAGGGGATGTTTTCACTTTTTAGTCGGGGAAGAACAGATGGTTGGGATTAAGGGAATCACTCCTTCGTGTTTAATAATGCAGCAGGGAAGGCAGTGGCAAGCTAACTTTTCACCAAGAGAGAATAATTTTTCAGAGCATCAGCTGGATCTTTCCTAGCTAGAATAGAGCCCCTTCAGATGTGTACCATCTGCATGGGAGTGAGTCACACCAAAAGATCTAATAATATTTGTAAAGTACACTTTGTTCCCAATGAATTCTATATAGAGAAAATAATCTCTGTATTTGGTGGAAAGGAGTGGTGAGGAGAAATTTGCATGTGAGTAGAGGACTTGTGGATAGAAATTCAATAAGACAATAGAAAAGGCATAGACCAAGCAATCAAATATATAGGAAGCCAAGTCAAAAACATTTAGGTAATATTTTGAATCTATTGCAACATATAGAAAAAAATCAATAGAAAAAAATGATTATTTTAAGAGACATTAAGTATAATTTAAAAAATTTAGAGTCATCCAGAAAACTTTTAGAAAAGAGGAAATTTATAATATGATTAAAAATTGTACATTGAGTATAACAGAATAGGAAACAAAATATTAGTAAACTATATTATTATGTAATACACCAACACAAGAGAAAAATTATAGATAGAAAGTTTTTAATGACCACAGATGTTCATTGTAATTGATCCTTATTACAAAGAATTTGATATACTGAAGATCAAGTGAATCGCTCAACACCTACAGTGTCACATCCACTACTAAGAAAAATGCAACACAATTGAGCCATTTAAGGGATGTCTCAATTTAATTGTTCAATACCAGATTCTAAAAAAGCTGCTTTCAAACCATCAGTGATATGAAAGGAAGGAAAAACTGTAACCACAGAATCAGCAACCAAACAGATATTTGGCCTGAAGGAAGCACAAGTTGGAGCATGGAATTTAACTCTTTTTTGTAGTTTTGGGTCAGCAATACTTTTATAACTAGACCTTTTATAAAAAAGAAAAAGCATGTGTTGTGGTGAGTATGATATTCTCATAACCATGGATTTAGGCATGACTGTAACTAGAGAAATTGCCTTAATAAGAATTTTATGAGTCCTGCATTTAAAAGGGACTTCATAGAGCCTGTACTCCATCTGCTTGCAAGTGCTTTACCTGTGGCCAGAATCATTTAGCACCTTGGTTTGAAAGAATATTTTTTCCTATCATTTGAAAATAGTTCTTAAATTTTTCAGGGATTTTTCTCAATATACAGCCTAAGCTTAGCTTTTTAAAAATGAGATTCTATTTGTTTGAAAGTGTAGGCAATAGAATAAAAAGAAAAATAAAATCAGCATCCTTTTTTCCCCCTTGAGTAACAATCCAGCCAATTGAAATTCCAGAGCCTTAGTTTCTTCATCTATAAAATGAACAGAGTGGATCAGATGATTATTGATATACTGCTCATTAAAAAATTTACGTAGCTGTATTCTTAGCCTTCTTTGAGGGATTTCTATAGAATCTTAGAGTATTTCGTATGAACAAAGGAATTGTTTGAGAAATCTTCATTGGGATCTTAAAAAAAAAGCAAATATATGTAAAAAAATGTGTGAGAGACATTTTATATAGACAGAATAAACAAATGCACATATGCATGGGTGCATGGTGCTGCCATGCACCATGCACAAATGCATGGGTGCTGCTGTAATTAATACAATAAAAATTACTAATTTCTAAAATATCTGATATAAAAATGAACAAATTTGGATGTCTGTCAAATTTCTGATGCTCAAATAGGGATTTTTATACTTTAAAAGGCTTTGAATCTTTACATTATGGAATGCTAAGCAGGAAGGAATCAAATGAGAGAATTTACATTATCTGTTAGCTGGGTCAAGGGCTCTTTCCAAATACTTGAAATAATTCTCTTTGTCACCTGTTTCCTAATATGAATAGAGGGAAGCACAACTGCAGAAACACAATAGAGATTTTTTTCTGTTTATCATTAGACAAATTAATATAGGTTAATTGAAGATTAACATTGGAGTTGTATCAGCCAGCTAGAGTGGAGGGGAAAAGAAGGTAAAGCAAATTATAGTTAAATATCCCAAGGATATATTTATATTCTGGCCATGGCTGGTTATGAATAATATAAAATTAGGAATAATAAAATATAAAAATTCTAAGGATTAACCAAAATGACTTAATGTATTTACTTAAGTGAAAATATAGAAATAGAACTCACAGGAAATTCAGTAGCCATTTTAAATATGATAATTATATTCACGCTTTGGAATGGAGGCAGTAGGGAGTCATTTTGTTGCTCAAGAGCGGCTGGCAGGGATGTGAATGGTTAAAATTAGGAATGTTTTCAAAAGTCAGGAAGAAAGCACAAGAACCAACTGTGTGTGAGTTATGTGTTTGTATGTGTGTTTGAAGTAAAAGAAATATGAAAGAGATAATATATTTTTGTTTAAGTTTTTGTTTAAAGAAGATGGGGTAGGTATAAGCAATATGTTACTAGAAATGCAAAAAAAATAGAGAACATAGAATAATACAGGTTACTCTGTGATTAGGGAGATATTTTTGTTTTTTAATAAACAAGGTATATTAAAAAATGTTTTGCTTGTAAAACACAATGACAAAGAGCCTAGCCTTTAAATTCTGTTGTATTTGAAATATTATAACCTGGGGCTGTGGGTTCATACATTAGCCATGCTTAAAGTAGGCTTGTTACTACTTGGCACCCTCAGTTTTAATGCAGCTTTTGTTGGCTTTAAACACTGAAACAAATAGAAAACAATCAGGCTCTAGTGACTTGGAACCTGGGTAGCAGCCCAGCTTTCATTTATTAGGACCATGGGAAAATAAATTCAAAAGGGGAAAATTTTCAAATCTGCTTTCGGGTTACATTTAATAAGTACTTCTCCCAAGGATTTTGAATCCTTTTTTACTTCTATTCATTCTGCTGGTTGATGATATAAATTATAGTAGGAACTAATGCATTTTAGGACTGAAGTGTCTGTTCAAATCATTCTTGGGGCTGAATACAGCAGCAGTATTTATAGATGATTTATAAATCATAGGGATTTATCTGTTAGTGTAGCAGCTGCAGCTAGGTATGGAGGTATGTGCCCTAATATTCACCTTTAGATATCTTTGTGTTATTTAATAGTATATTCACTGCTCTGCTTTGTCCACTGAAGATTATTCTGAGAATTCTAATATTGTCCAATTGAAGGACATGGTAAGACTGGCAAAATATGCAAACAACTTACAGAACTATATTAAATTACTAGATTCTTCTATAGTTCTACCAATATTTGGCATATCCTTAATCTTACCATTTTGTGAGTAGTCTTTCAGTGAATGGCTTGTGAGAAATTAGTTATACTGGAAATGTAATTGTAAACAATTAGTTACCATGCATAGTATTACATAGTATTCCTGTAAGGTGGGTGAGAACTGTAAGAATGGTCCTGTTTTAAACACTTCAGATTCTGGATTATAACTGTCCAATGTAATATAAAACCAGTGATGAAAATAGAACCTTATACAGTTCTTGAATCTTCTTTGAGAGAAGGAGGGACTATATAGTCTAAATTGAACACTTCCTAGAATACATCATTTAATTTTTTCTACTGATTTCTCTGTTATAGTCTAGTAACTTCTCTAGAATTGAAATATGTTTATCTTGCTCATAATTTTAAAAAGCCATATTTAAATACAATGTATAGTAATTCCCTCTTTTAATCAAACTACTAAACTAAGGTTTATTGTCAGTGATGAGGTCTTCAAATATTACCTTTTTTTCTTTTTGCCAGGAAGCTCTGGTAAATGAAAAAAAATCTCATTTCTATGAGAGAATTTTATAAATTATTAAAGCAAATTTAAAATATGAAACTAATTTTATCATGTGTATTTGTATTTCTAAACTAGATTATCACCATACCAAGTTATATCTTGCATTTTCTTCAACCTAAAGTAAATTTGGGGGCTATTTAAATTAATTACTGTTTGATTTCTTATGGGATTATTATTTTATATTTTTGGCATATTTATTTAATTATCTGCAAAATACATATCATTCATTCTTGACCCACATATATCTCTGTGACTCTGTCTTCCTGTTGGCTTATTTACATACTTTATTACCTATTTCATTTTTTGACCATCAAGGTCCAATAGAGTAACACACTTGAGCTCTCTTATGAAGCATAATTCCCACCTTGATCTGAGTTTGTCACTAAGGAACCAAATGACTAATTCACAAATCAAGAATGAATTATTTTCAGTTAAATTCAGATCATGGGTTCTGCATGTAAGGAGCATGGAAGTCACCACTCCATCTTAATAAGTAAAAATCTGAACAGACTGAAAAATCAACAACTCTTTCTGGATCCATAAGAAAGGGGAAAACACAAGGCAGAGTTCTCAAGTTTGGAGAGACAGGCAAATTCAGGATGTTGAGACTTAACCCAAGCAGAGACTCACAACCAAAAATTGCCTTGAAAAATCAGTGCCAGGATAGGAAAACCTGAACTATAACTGTTGAAATGCTGAAGCTTAGTGTGAACAAGTCTGAGAATTAAAAAACTCCAGGGGCTGCAACCATAAGGAGGACCTCACAATATTATGGGTTTTACCCCCCAGAAGCTTGACCAGATTCCCACAGTAAATATCAGAGAAAAGTCCCCCCAGGCAAACAGAGAAAAGTACTCCCTCCCCACATACTCCCTCCCATTCCCATGGGGGAGGTGAAAGAAACCATCTGAAATATACAGGGCACTTAACAAGGAAAACTAGTTAACTAGAGCCAAACCTTCTGGGGTATGATCAGAGCCTAACTGACCTGAAGAAGGGAAAAAAGCCTTCCTGTTCCATCTAAGTAAGGAGAAAAAACAAAACAACAACAACAGAAAACAACCCTTAGAAAGTACAGGATCCCTACTGACTGGGTGACTGAGACCTAATCATAGGAATATAGAATGCTTCCCCTCCCTATACATCTACACCACCAGATTATTAAAGGCCTCTTTGCATTATAGTTCCTTTTGCATAATCATTATGACCAGCTTTCAAGAAAAAATATCACAGAGCATGACAAAAAGCAAAAAGAAAAACAATTTAAAGAGATCAAGCATCAGAACTAGACACAACAAAGATGTTGGAATTATCAGACCAGGAATTTAAAACAACAATTATTAATATGCTAAGTGTGCCAATGAATAAAGTAAATAGCATGCAGGAGCAGATGGTCAGTGGAAGCAGAGAGTGGAAATGTTAAGAAAGAGCCAAAAAGAAATACTAGGGATAAAAACACTACAATAGAAATGAAGAATGCCTTTGATGGACTTATTAGTAGGCTAAACACAGTGGAGGAAAGAATCTCTGAGCTTGAGGATATCTCAGTAAAAAATATTTAAAGGTGGAAAGCAAAAAGAATAAAGATTGAAAAAAAAAACAATAGAATTTCCAAGGACTGTAGGACAACTACAAAGGTATTAATGAGAACACTAGAAGGAGAAGAAAAAGAGAAAGGGAAAGAAGAATATTTGAAATAATAATGACTGAGAATTTCCTCAAATTAATGTCAGATACCAAACCGCACATCCAGGATCCTCAGAGAATGCCAAGCAGGATAAATGCTTAAGAAAATATACCTAGAAATATCATCTTTAAACTACAGAAAATAAAAGGTAAAGATAACATCCTGGGGAAGCCAGAGGGGAAAAGTACCTTACCTATAGAGGAACAAAGATAAGAATTATATCTGACTTACCTTTAGAAAACATGCAAGCAAGAAGAGCATGAAATATTTAAAGTGTTGAGAGAAAAAACCCACCAACCTAGAATTCTGTACCCTGTAAAATTATCCTTAAAAAGTGAAAGTGAAATACTTTTCCCAACAAACAAAAATTGAAGGAATTTGTTGCCAGCAATCTGCCTTGTAAGAATTTTAAAAGAAGGTCATTAGAGAGAAGGAAAATAATATAGTTCAGAAACTAAGATAAACTAAGATTTAAAGTAAAAGTGCTTAAGAAAAAGTGAAAGTAAAATAAATGTTTTTTGCTTCTTAATCTAACAGATAACCATGTGTTCAGAATAATAACAACAGTGTATTCAACTGTGTTTGCCTGTGTATATGTATGTGTACCTATGCTTATGTAGAAGCACAATGAACTGTACAAGGGACGAGAGGGCAAAAAGATCAATGGTTGTTAGGGGTGGGAGGTTAGTGAGATAAAATGGCAGAGCACAGAGGATTTTTAGGGCAGTGGAAGTATTCCATGTGATATTATAATTATGGATACATGTTATTTTACATTTGTCAAATCCATAGAATGTACAGACACCAAGAGTGAACCCTAAGGTAAGCTATGGACTTTGGGTGATTATAAGGTGCCAATGTATGTTCATCCTTGGTAAGAATAATGTACCCACATCTGGTGAGTGATGTGGATAACAGGAGAGGCTATACATGTGTGAAGGCAGGAGGTATATGGGACAGCTCTGTACCTCCCTCTCAATTTTGAGGTAAACTGCTCTAAAAAATAAAGTCTTATAAAAGTTTCAGATCATAATGTAGAAATTTCATATTTTGTAGTAATGATTTGAAAGAAAAATGTTGATAAGAAAATAATAGTCCCTGAAACATAACTGACAGCACTTGCTTTTTTAAAAATTAACAGCATTATTAAGGTATAATTGATACACAAAAAACTGTACAAATTGACTTGTTTGGACATATATATACACATATACACCTATCAAACCATCACCCCAATCAAGGTAATAAACATATCACCTTAGAAAGTTTTTTCATACTCACCCTTTTTAAATTGTGGTAAGAACAGTTACTAGGAGATTTATCCTGTACAAATTTTTTTTAAGTGCCCAGTACAGTATTGTTTACAATAGGCACTATGATGTACAGCAGATTTATAGACTTTATCATCTTGAGTAACTAAAACTTTATACCAATTGAATAGTAATTCCTCCTTGAAAATGCACATGCTTTCAAGCACTGTTAACCTCAAGTAAGATGGTGGAAGGTAGAACCTCCCACCAGTGAAAATTTCATAGGAAAGGACTATATCATTCTATTTCTGAGACCCCTGTACCTAGTTTTGAATAGATGCTCAACAGACATTTGTATAATTAATAAATATATGAATAAAGGTTTCAGTAAAGTGAAGTTTCCATGTGCTTCCTGTTTTTTTTTATATGCAAGGCAGTAGTGGAGTTCACAAGTTTTGAGGCTCTCTTCTCAGCCTGGATTCCATCCCTGTTTCTTTGAGAATTGCTCCTTGACTGCCAGGGTTGGGTTCCACACAGTGTTGCCTTATCTACTTCCATGTCCTTAGCTAATCAGTGTAGGTTTAACTGTATTCAAATTGACCCATCCAGTTCTCATCTTGGGAATTGGTATTGGTATATAGAAATATCCTACACATGTGGCTAAAATGGTTAGATGTAAAGTCAGAAGTAGTAGGACAGTCATATTCTACTCTGTGAATTGAGAAGAGCACCCACCTACTGAAGAAAGAAACAGATGGAGTCCTGTGGCCTCCACGTCCTGACTCCAGATTCCAATCTTCTCATGTGAAGTTCAGCTGCATTCATGAGGCATTTATATCCTTACAACAAACTCCCCTGTTTTCTCTCAAGTTAGATCATTTTGGTTTGTCTTAATTGAAGCCAAGCAAGTTTTAATGTAATGATTAATGAAAAATATAATGACTAATTTTTTCCATATGCACTTAATAGCTAAGGGGACTGAAATTTAGAAAGGTGAAGTTTTGTACATGCAAGAAAAAGGGCAATGATAACACTAAAATCACATTTTTGATCAGTATTTTTAACATTATACTATATGTCTTTGGACCAAAAAAAGTGACCTAAAAGTTATTAGAGACAAACAACTAAAAATATGTTGAGAAATATTTTGTCCAGTTTCATTAAAGGGCAGAATAGTGGGGAATTATTCTTTCTGTATGTGATAGCAGCAAGTAATTATGCTACTTTTTTAAAACAATGCTCCAGTGGTATATGCTTCATTTTCTGTGTTATACAGATTCAGATATAGGAGATATATTTTGTAATATGTACATTTTGTTTCCTTTAATGTAGTTTGATTTATTCATCTATTGAATATACTCTAACTATATAAACTGGAATAGCCCAGAAACCTTCCAAATTTCCTTTATATGTTAATTAATTATAGCCTTGTATTGCCTAGGATTCTAGTGGTATATTAGATACTATGGTGTTTTTGGAGAGCGGAGAAAAGAAATAATTTATATAAAATTTCTAGAAAGGTGTACAAGATTGTCAAGAGATTAAAACTTACTCTATACAAGAAGTAACTCAATACAGGAAGCTTGTAAAACTCTCAGATCCATGTGGTACTTGAAAGGTTAGGTGTCATCTTAAATTTATCTAAATCTACTTAGCACTACAGTAATGCTGTGCAATAGTGCAAGATAACTGTACCTTAAATGTGCTTGTCTAGATAGGTGCATATCTTAAACGCTGTTCTTTATTACAAGTCTGTATATAATGTACATACCTATCTCTTTGCAGCTCACATTTTTATTCTACATCCTGCTTCTGTGCTTTACCTGTGTAACACCGATATTTTAGTTTCCAATTCTCAAGAGATTGCATGATAGTGGAAAACAAATTATCAAAGCAATTACAATGTTTTCATACCTACAGGAGCTAGAAATCTCTGTTTTTAAAATTAATTATTAGTTTCAACTTCTGAAATGTAGACAATGCTACAGGTACTCAATCAAGCTGTTAGAATGTGCTATTTTGAATCATAATGAAAGACATTTTTGTCAAAAGTGTATCTTAATATGTGAGGCTATCAGAAAGATTTATCAGACTTCAATTAAAAAAATCATTAAAAGCAGCAAAGTTGATTAGAGGATTATTCCTCTTTTTGATAAAAAACAGTACAAATCTAATCGCTGTCTGCTAAAAACTTAAATAATAGTACTGTTCATAATATATTTAATATTCCTTAAAACCATCTGTTATTTAGTTCGGAAAATATGTCTGAATGTTGAGAAACTTTAAACATTTACTTTTAATAACTTGTAGATAGGGGTTTTGGAATAAATTAACATTACAGATTCTTTTTTTGTAAAATTATTTTAATCATTTCCCATGTCACTTCAGATTATATCCTAGATCTAGCCAGGTTGATCTCTTAGCCTGGTTCTCTCATGTTCCTTAGGAGACACATTTTAGGAGACTTAAGACTGACACTGTGGTAGATATTTGTAAATTTGGATGTTGTGCTAATCACCAGGAAAAAAAAAAAACCCACCAGATGAACATTCTGAAGACCCTTTATTTATTTAAATTAGATCCTAGTGGACTTCAGCATTGAGGCTGGGCTTTAATCATGCTTTAGAAACTCTCACAGACCTCAAATCTTCCCATCTAACCAAAACCATATTAGAGATGTAGAAACCTGAAGCAGTCTTGAAATTTATCTAAAGATAACTGCCAGGCTCTTCCGGGATACTACTATCTCTGGAATTTCCAGACTTAATACTATTTTGAAGTCTTTAAACAACACTTATTTCTCCATTTTGTGTCAGTTGCTCTATTTGCATATTCTATTGTAAAACATTTAGTATCCCACATATGGAATAAAATTTCCTTAGTTTAAACAATAATTTAGTTTAAAAAAAAGAGCACTAAGGTATAGTGAAAAGAGTACTGCTCTGGTAATTACAAAATTTGAAAGCTAGCACTAGTTATGTGTCTCTTTAATTGGTCATCTTTCAAAATATATTTATTGACTTCAATATTATTAGTATGTGCCAGACTTTCTGTTCTAGGTGCTGATGATTCAGTAGAAAAAATAATTTACAAAATTCTGGCATTTAATGAGTTTACATCATAGCAATTATCCTTGTGGAAATTGCTTAATTTCCATATTTATATGTATCTACTGTATCTGTCTTTTATGCATACATATACTTTAGATAGACAGATATTTTAATCCAAATGTATTATAAATATATATGAGAACCTCTATAATATGCAAGTGAATGTTCATTTTATTGTTGAATTTTACTAATCAAATCATTCCTAACACTTTAGAGTCATGTTGAGCTTCCTATTTCAGTGCTGAGTTGCACAACAGAGAACTATTGTCTCTAGGTTTTCTGTTGTGTATCCCATGATAGCAATGACCTTTCTTTACTGTCGTGTTGCATTTAGGAAAAATATATGATTTGTTATCCACCTTAGGATTCTTTTTGGCAATGTAACCTATTCATTTTCTTTTATCCTTTGAGTTTGTTACCTCTTAGAATTACTTGCCATAAAAGTTATATTTGTTACATAGCAAAGGTTAGCTATTACTCTGACTAGAGGCCACTATTAGGACTTGGATATCTTTTTTTTTTTGCGGTCCGCGGGCCTCTCACTGCTGTGGCCTCTCCCGTTGCGGAGCACAGGCTCCGGATGCGCAGGCTCAGCGGCCATGGCTCACGGGCCCAGCCGCTCCGCGGCATAGTGGGATCCTCCCAGACCGGGGCATGAACCCGTGTCCCCTGCATCGGCAGGCGGACTCTCAACCACTGAGCCACCAGGGAAGCCCCCTTGGATATCTTTTAAGGGCTAAATTATATTATGGTTGGAATTACAGTCTTTTTACCTGAGATGGATCATAAAGATCATCTAGTACTATCCTATAATTTCACAAAGTGTTTAACCATCTAGCACAAGGTCACATAGTCACTTGGTAGCAGAGCTGGAGCTATGTTCAGGGTCCAAAGCTCTTTCTACTTTCTTCCTGACCACAAAACTCATCATATATATGCATCAACATCGTTCCTCCTTACATCTTTCTTCCTGCTCCCAATGTTAACAGTGTACTGCTTTGGTATAGCATGTGATGCATTCTAACCATGTCGACCCCATAGTTATTTTCTGTCAAAATTATATTCCTGAAAAAAATCACATGCTTTAAAAAATTAAGTTACCAACAAAATTATTATCATATATGAGAATAGAGGAATCTCCATTGTAGATGAACAAGAGTCTGGTGAATGTAAAAACAGTGAAAATAACCACAAAATTTATGACTATTTCATGAAGCTGATGACTGACACTCTCAGTCTCATTGTTTTATTCTAATGCACAACTAGAATTAGCTGAACTTAACACAGGACAAAAAAAAATTATAAAGTGACTAGAAACTAAATGAACGGTTAATTTAAATTTCATCTTACAAAGTTTCAGGACAACTCTGGAAATTTTAAAAATATTTATTTCCACATATAGAATGAAACAAAAATAATTTCATTCAGAGGTATATCAGTAAAGTCTCAAAAGTAATAGAAATGTTTAAGATGACACAGTCCTATTGGACAGTAAAGCTTACCTGATAAAGTTTTTCTACTTTCAAATACAAATTATTCCTTGGTATGTCCTGATTTACGATATCTTTTGCCATTTTAAGCATCGTTGTATGCTTGAATGCCAGCACATAGCCTGCTTCTTCATATTAATTAAGAATTCTAGAACCAAAAGGAGCTTTGACAATCATAGATTAATTTAGACATTTTCAGATGAACCAGTTGAGGTCCTAAGGGATTAGGTGGAACTGTGTTCTGTGAACTCCATTAGGGCAGGGACCATGCCAATCTTGTTACTTGTGCCTTGCATGCTGAAATAGAGTAAGTGCTCATTAAATATTTGTAGCATGATGTAATGAGTTAGTGAATGAGTGAACTCAATGCTAAGGCCTCTAAAACTAATGAAAATAAGTATTTTATCTGCTCCCTAAGAGACTTGATAGCTAGAATGCTTACGGTTTATATCCATTTGAGGTTCTTAGAACTTTGAACTTGGAATTTGCATACAGGAGTTGATCAGGAATTAGTATGTTAAAGTAAGGCAGTTTTTAAGTTCTGTGATTCATTGAATGCTATGTAGTTTTTCTCTGAAATACCACTAATCTTTAAATACCACACATAGCCAAATACAATTGTAGTGCAAACATGTCTTTTGAACCAATATGAATTATTTTGAACATTTTTATCCATCTGCATCACTGCTGTATCTATTAACATAGATTCTTTTGTGTTGACCCTATAGAATTGTAAAGATTAATTTTGTCAATCTAATTCAATTTACTACTAAAACAGAATGGAAGGATAGTTAGATTAAGGGGAGGAATAGCAATTATGGTCATATCTCTTGACTTTGAAACAGTTCCACAGATACGATTACAAAAATTAGAGAACATGGAGGTATATAGAAACAGAGGTAAATGCCCTAGAAATCATTGAGCATATATATATATATATATATATATGTGTATGTGTATATTTACAAATATATATGTTTACAAATATTACCTATACTATGTGTGTATATATATATATATATATATATATATATATATGTTTACATTTATTTCTCTGTATCTGTCTGTCTATCTAATCTGTCATCTGTCTGCCTATCTCTTCATTTTGGATGGAAACTAGGAATCAGTATACTGTGCATATGTATATATATGTATATGTCATTTGCTCTCAAATGAGATACAGCAGACATAAGATTGTGTGAAAATGATGTCTTTCTATAGTGAATATTTGGAAATATTTTTGAAATATGACTATTTATTAGAAGGGTATTTATTTTTAAAATATTGAAAATAACCCGTTCTTTTGCAATCATGACCCATTTATTCATGTAAGTTGTTTTTCAAACCGTCTGAGTTTTGTAACAAAACATATGATAGGATATTTCTTAATTCCGTGGAATGTTTTTATTATTTTCATTATTTAAATAATTCCAATTTTAGATCAACTCACAGACCCAATTACAATCATCATATTTGTAGACATTAAAATGTTTCTTCAGTTTTTTCTTCTTTAGACTAATTTATACTAACTTTTTAAAGCTTTATGCCCAGGTTAATGTGTATTTGAATCTGTTTAATTTACTTTTTTATCTAGAGCATATCCCTATGTGATTTCTCTACTTCTCTTTTGGAATTCTTTCTTTGTATTCATTTATTATGCATTAAACTCAGTAATTTTCATGAGTCTATTGTTCATATTACTTCAAATTCTCTCTTTAATTGTGTCATTTTTTCCATTTCTGTTTTCTTTAGTTGTTATCCTCACATCTTCTGTTTATGTGTCTAAATTTATTTAAACATAAGTGTGACTTAAAATTGATGCAACATCAGCTGAAATCTTAGAACAGCCAGAAGAAATTCAAAGCAAGTCAAATTAAAACTGTCAGCAGGAAACAACTTCAAACACCCTTTCTTTTCAATGGCTACTATTGTAATTCAAACTTTCACTTAGAATTAAAAGCAATTATGATTAAAGGCTTTCAGTTTTGACTTTTCATTAAAATGTAGCAATGTAAGTCTGTTAATGCTATAAAGGTAAATTTGTTTAAGAATGTACAGTTGGGGATTTAAATAAAATGTGGTTATTTAAAACCCTTTTAATTTATGTTCTGTCGCTCCCTGCTGTTAGAACCTGTTTCAGAACTTAATTATCTTGATGACTGCTATAAAATTCTGTGACAAATTACCCTAGGAAATATAAGAACATAATTTAGGACAAAAACATTTTAAATTAACTGGCTTTTGCTCAGTGGAGTTCTGTCAGGCAACCTTTATTTTGTAACTGAATATTGATTGAGAGAGAAATGGAAAAGATTACAGGAATCTTCATTCATTTTTGCAAAATAAGTTGTAGTGTCCACATGCCATATTAAATAACAAATCATATAGCACCATCTGAAATCTTGAGGCATTGCTTTTTTCCAAATTTGCTACTTTATATAGAATTTTAGCTTATTTGTTAATTGAAGGACAAATAGAGTATGAGTCTCTCAGCTTGGTTACTGAGCATGTGATTTAAAATAGGCGTTATATTTTAAAATGCTCATATTTGATTCTTGTGAACCAAATTAATCCGAGTTCAATAATAGAACTCTGAAAAATACTGTGGTGGAAGTGTCAGCAACACTATCATCAAGATCAGCAAAAGCACTTTTAGATGTGACATTTTGCAATTAATTCTAGCAAAGGTATTCAGTCACAACGTCCCTTCAGTATAATTTGCATTTGACCCTTGATAACACTCACTCTCTTATATTTAAGTTCATTGTTTTTAAGAAACTATTTTCTTCAGAACCTCCTAGATTTCTGGTCTCACCTCTGCAGTGTTTTTTTCTTTTGCTTTTGCTTTTTTGGTGGTCTTCTCTTTGTACTGACTTACATAAGCAGAGTTAAGCAAAAGCCTCTTTATGCACTAGGTTATGTTGTCTAGTATGTCACTAATCATGTTGCTTTATTTATGTTGGTTATGTTCTTTTACCCTATGAGGTGATAAATTTCTTAATGTCAAGAACAGTATGTTTTTCATATTTATATCCTTAGCACCTAGAATAATGTCTGTCAGATAATGGATCTGAAATACATGTTTAAACCCTGAATGCATAAAGGAGTAGAAGCCTTCCAGCCCTGAGACTGAGTCATGCTTAAACTCCATTCCAGGCTGCATCTCTTCCAATAGCTGTATTGACAGTACTTCTCTTGGGAAATATGGGAGACGTGGTCTGTAGTTTATGTCTTATGGCACTTGTTCAACTACTTAACTTTGCAAACAAAGCACTTTTAAATGACTTCTTTTCATTTTTTCCAGAAGGTCTCGGCCTGTAAACCTTTGTTTTTCATCAGTTCCAAGAATAAACTCAAGTGTTGGCTCACAGCACTCTATCAGCCTTCTTGGATAACTGTCTCAGGAACTCACTTGCTGTTACTGAACTGAAAAAAAAAAAAAATAGGGGAAAAAAAGAGGGGCTGTGCACTGTTGTTAGTCACTAACCTCTTTTCACCGGTTGAGCACCTGTCTCCCAGGCAGGTCAGTTTTAGTTTTATTAGTACTTTCTGTGTTTCCTCTGTTCTTGGTTGTGGTCTGATTTCATTTCACCTTGAGGAGTTGAATTTCAAGCAATATACTTGAGACATCTTTTAAAAGTTCCCTGCAGATTTTGAAATGGGGAAGCAAATTAATCAGTACAACCAAAAGTAGACTAGGCTTCTTAACGACTTTCTTCTCATCAATAAAACAGTTGCCTATTAACTTTTCTGCTCTTTCTAATCCTTACTTTTAAAAGAAAATTCTGTTATTGAAAGTATTTAAAGTTATCATTTGGTTTCTTTTTTCTTTGCATTTTTAGTTAGGAGAAGGTAGAGATTTAGAAAATATTTTCTTAAACCATTTTCTCCACTTAAAGAACTAAGAATACTACTGTAAGTATTCAAAATGTATTATTTTTCTTATGCTTCTCTGGTTTCCTTTCTTTCATTCACCTAATTAGCATATGTAAGAGAGAAAGGGTAAATACCATATTCTTTGTGTACACCTGTTTTATTTAATGCTTTACACTTATACTTTAAAATATTTTATTTAATCTTCATGTTCACCCAGTGAGATAGGTAGAGAAGATGATAGTATTTGCACTGGAGGATCTGATCCTCAGAGAGGCGAATAACATGTCTGTCTTGAGGTGTGAAAGCTTGATTTCATCTCATCTCACATTTGGTGCCTTTTTCATCTACCTCATAATGTAGCCACCACCAAATCCTTTCATTTCCTTCACATATCCAGTGTCATTCCTAAAGACTGCTACTACCAAATGTACCTTGTGAACCATACATCAAGAACACTGTATTAGTTTATCCATAAGAAATCTGTGCGTGTGTGTGCATATATGTACCATCTGGCAATAACATAAATTTTGAAGCTTGCAATTGCTACACGATAATGAACTGGGTGTCACTGAACAAAAAACTCAGATGAATAACTGATCATTTATACTTTGAGAAAGTTTAGTGGACATTTTACCAACTCTTTAGATCAATTTCATATCATGGTAAAGATCAATGCTAGCATCTTTCCATTGTGATGTTAATTAGTTTCTGCCTATATTCCACCATTCTTATATATCCTCCTAAAGTAATCCATCATCATGCTAAGGCAAAAGGAATTCAATCCATCACTGTTGGATTCTGATAGAGGGCTTAGGGGGAATGCAAGTCATCTCCCCAGCAGTAATCAAACAGCTGTGATACATGCCACTTTACGCTTATATCATCATATAATAGATGGCTTTCCTCTTCATGGAAGCGTGCCTCAAAATTTTCAGACAGATGGACTCTGATGCAAAGGTTTCATTTTGTGGAATTTGAGGCTGTGAACTAGTTATTGACAAATACTACATCATCAGTTCCAGTTGAAGACACAGCCTAATAAGTAGAACATTGGCGCTAATCCTTATTTAATCAGCCTTAAAATGGTAATTTCAAATTGATGAGGGCACAGGGAATAGATTTTGTACTCATAAAGTGCTTCTAAAAATACTGATAATGTGTATATACAACCCAAGGATGAAATTAAAGAGCCCCCAGCATCTATAATAAGAATAAGCTATAAAGAGTGTGACAAAGGTACGACTGAAGGATCTTATAAAAATGCAGAGAAACAAATTTCTTCTTGTCTCTCCAGTGACACATATTCATGTTTATAATCTTGAAATTTAATCTAGGGAACAAATATTCATAGGATTAAAAGAGAAGGATTTTTAGAATGTGAGTATAGTATCATTAAGAAATTCTGTCATTTCTGAGGACAGTATAATCAGAGTGAACAAGCTCAAATGTTGAAAGGGATTTTAGAGCTCATGTGATCCGAACCAATTATTTGATAGATAAGCAGGCTAAATGGGGTTAAATGATATGTATAGCAACTTGCTAGGCAAAGACTAGAATCCAGACCTCCAGTTGCTCTGTGTTTTCTGTTTTTGTCCTGTCTCCACAAACATAGGCTCGTAAACAAAGAGCCAGGTTGGATCTGTCTTGCGAGAACTCATAACCCCATCCCCTTTATACCAGTTCTAGCACCCCTAATTCTGAGTAAAGCCGCGATGCAGGCAAATTTGACTATATGAGTTTTCAAATTTTTTTTAGTTTCTCTATGACCAGCCCTTCAGGCCATGTTGTTCCCACTCCCCTTAATTTTTTGCTAAACCTGATTTCAGCAAAGGATCTATGCACAATAACATATGATCACCTCACCTGTGTTAAGAGTTATTGGAAACTCTTTCCTGAGTAACAAACCTCGAAGATAAAGCCGCATGGCCCCAGGATAAGTCTAATTGTGAAATGTTAATAGTTAAAAGAAGAGTCAGACAAGAGAGTCTGTGAGGCAGACATGCCTTCCTTCCCTTGCTTCAAGTGACGTCTTAGAGGTGGTTTCTTAGGCACACTCGGAAATTTGGCTTCAATAATCATACCAGCAGCCACAAATGTAATAGAGTCTGAATATGGTACTAAGAATATTGCAGACATCAAATTTCTCTTCTTTCCACAGGCTTTTTTATCCCTATTTTATATATGAAGAAAGTGTGGAGATGTTAAATAAGACTGAGGGTCTTAAAGCTATGGAGTATCAGAGTAGGATTTGAACTCTCATCTATTGGCGTAAAAGTCTCCTAATGCAATATTTACTACCCCACACTACCTTCCATATACTAGAATTCTCTCCATCACACTTGCTCCCTGTCTTTACATTTCCCATTCCCCAACAATTGAAAGCTAATATATACATAACAAAATCCTAGAGTCTGCATCTTAGTTTCTATAGAATCATGATTTTAATATATCTCACTTTTGAAATAATATACAATAAACATTTGTATATATATATACACACACACACACACACATAGTGGAATGTTGAGATATTAAATTTTGTGGCCAAGAATCACACTGAAACCTGTGACTTAACAGAATTAACCTTTTAGTTTTCATATTATAATAAATACATAAATGATATTTATAGAATATAATATTTTAATAACTAATGTATATGTGTAGTAGAGGTTTGTATATTTTATAATATTTTGGGACACCTACTTCTGGCCATTGTCTTAAATGATATGAGACTTATAAAAATAAAGTCTGGAGGTTTGTGGAGCTGAAGAAGGATAGGATAGGATATCTACAGTGTGAAGCAAGTTGGGACAAAGTGCCTTGAGGGTATTGCAGGGCCCTGTAGGCAGTCAGAGGATGGGAATATGCATTTCTTACTGGGGTGATCAAAGAAGATTTCATGAAAGAGTTTGTCTATGAGCCAGAGCTAAATGTATGAGTAGGATTTTGAAGAGATGAGGTGGAAGAACCGATTTCAAGCAAATACAGAGTAATAAGTACAAGTTGAAGGCTATATGAAACATCCTGGTTTTTCTGAGTGTCTTTGGGGAATAGTGTGTGAATGAACTAGAAAGAAAGATCGAATCTGCATGTTTGGAAGTGGGGAATATTGAAGAGATTTGAGCTTGGATATAGTATTTTCAAATTATTAGCAGAGAGAAAGTTTTGTGACAGAATATGAAAGAAATTGAAGATCGAGAGGCCAGTGAGAAAGCTGTGATAGCAAACAATATAATAGCTAGTGTTACTGAGCTTTTGTGCAGTAGCTACTTTAACATATAATTTCAGTTATTACTTCAACATCCCTAAAAATTGGGTATCAACTTTTTTAACAAGTAAAAACATTGAAATCCAGAGGAGTTAGATAGCTTGCCCAAAGTCATAAGAGTTTTAAAAAGGAGGAAGTTTTTTTGAGAGTTTTAAGATGAAGAGTGAACATTTGATGATTAAATGGTCATTGGTAAGCAATTTCTTCACAGGGGTGAAGGCTATAAACAGAGCAAATAATGCAAAAATGAAATTCTAATTTCTTAAATGAATGAATAAATATTTGATGACAGGGTCACATAGTAAGCTAAGGGATTTTTGTGTGTTCATGAAGACATGGAAATGAATGACTTGATGGCTGGAGGTGTAGGAAGGGGAAAATAGGTTAAGCAAGTGTCACAAGGGAAGTCAAAAGGTAGTGAAAGATTAAGAGAGATCCCTAGAGAATTAAGACTTTTGAAAAACTAATAATACTCAAGCAACCATAAGTTTATTTGAAACCAATCCTCTCTCAATTCATAAATTTATAATTAAATTAATAGTTAAAATGATACATAATAGAGTTACTATCATAGCCACTACATATAAAGCTGCCTAACACTGCCTAATATTTCTGTGTTCTGTTTTCAACTGTGCGAGTGTAATGAATCTATGCATATATTAACTAATTAATTTTAGTTCACAGTTTCTCTGTCACCAGATATCTGATAAAACCTTCTTTTAAAAATAAGATTTATATTTTTAAAAATGTATGTACTCATATGTTACAAAGTAATATATTTTCAGTAAATATCTCAGACTTGAAAAGATAGTCTCTTGAGTAGCATCACCTATTAATTAAGTCGTAGGTAGTTATATTTATTATAAACAATCACTCTCCGTCAGCATTGAATTTCTGAATTTAGTCATGTTAGATTGCTTTCTGGTTAAGAATACAGAAGGCTCGATTTTGTTTGCTTTTTATTTATTTGAGCTTTGTGGAGCATGTTAAGAACAATATTGACTGGCTTTTAAAACTCCAGTGGTTATAAATAAGTCAGTGAGATTTGCTGAATTTTGTTAATTCAGGCAGGCACAAATGAATGGCATTGTAAAATACATGGGATAAAGAATCCAAACATACCAGCTATGTCAGCTTAAAAAGTCAAGGTAATTCAGTTGTAAGTTATTATTTAAGAGACTTCAAGGCTGATCAAACTAATTATACACTGTAGAATACTATCTAGGATAATTGAAGTTCTGTCTTATTGCTAAGATTTCTCTTGTCCTGTTGCTTTGTTAGTAGTTAAATTTAATTTGAAGTTACTTTAGGGTAAGTAATAATCTAGTAAACAAAAAAGCCCTAAATGAGAGGGGAAAAAATCAAGCAAGATGTGTATTTAAAAGCTTTCTTGGTTTAATTTTTCTCATCATGCCTGAGTTTGAAAAAAAAGTAAAATTCAAGTTAACTCCATATTTTCAATACTACTTACCTTAATTATAATCTAAAATGTTTATTTCCTTGTTTTTAGTTTAGTTGAATATTTTGTTTTCATTGACACTGCTTCCAAATTTCCTTTGTGCTTTTACAATAGCTCTTTCTTAGCCTCCATTTTCCATCTCCTCTCTAGTAGAATGCCCAGTTTGTCACAAGCTTATGTGAGAAGCCCTATCCCTGGCTTACCAGATAGAGAAATTACTCTAGATTCCCATCAGTGTAAAAGATGATTCCCTAACTTGTGTTTCATAATATACTAACTCTTTGAATTTCTGTAGTGTGAGAGACAGTAGGGAAATGACAGGCACCTGAGCATATAAGTGCTCAATAAACATTGTTGAATATATGTTGAATACAAAAAATATTATATTTTTTACTTCTTCAGCTGAAAGGTCATACTTCACTGTAGTCCTTAAGTGGGAAGAACAGTACATGATTGATTGAGGCAATAACTCTTGGTATTTTGGTTTAAATTTTTGTACCTAATACATCTCTGCAAAATGGGAAAGACTAAACGTCTTTTAAAAATGATGACCAATGGGTTTCCCTGGTGGCACGGTGGTTAAGAATCCACATGTCAATGCAGGGGACACGGGCTCAAGCCCTGGTCCCGGAAGATCCCACATGCCACAGAGCAACTAAACCTGTGTGCCACAACTACTGAGCCTGTGCTCTACAGCCCACGAGCCACAACTACTAAGACTGAGAGCCACAACTACTGAAGTCTGTGCTCCTAGAGCCCATGCTCTGCAACAAAAGAAGCCACCGCAATAAGAAACTTGTGAACTGCAACAAAGGAGTAGCCCCCACTCGCCGCAATAGAGAAAGCCCGCACACAGCAAAGAAGACCCAACACAGCCAAAAATAAGTTAATTAAATAAATAAATTTTAAAGAAATGACCAAAATACTTTTGACCTATTAATAATTAAACTAATAATTTATGTAATTTTAAAATAAGTAGTAGGCTATATAATGGAAAAAAATATGTAGTTTTGAAGAAATGTGTTGCTGTCATGGCTAGAATTATAGAGTCCACCAATATTCTTATACCAAATACATGGAAAGTTAGAAGCTCCCAGTTTACTTCCTTGTTTGAAATAGTAAATAACAGGTTGTGAGAAACATGGCATAGAATCAGATAGGAGATAAAGATCCTCCAGCAAGTAGGGTCAATAATGGATAATCACTTCCAGAAATTTAGGAGTAGTGCCAAAATGTTCATTCATTCAAAAAAGAAAAAAAAAAAAAAATGTTCCTGCCGTATTCCCAGGATCTTTCTTGCTTGGGATACAGTTACCCAGCGCAAAATAACTCCCCATTCTCAGAGTTTCTGTCTTCTACCAATGTGCTAAAAACACATCCAAAGTTAAAATTATGTTAATCTCTGAACAAACCAGCTCATTTTATAGCTTTATGTCACCTGGTAGTATTATTGGTGAAGATTCTTTAATTTCTGTAGAACTTGGCACAGAGATAGGTACAAAATGAGGTCTCAAAAATAAGTGTCAACTTATTAAATCAAAAGCCTTGGGTATTTAAAGCTGGGAATTTGAGTACTAAATCTATCTAATTGTTTTTAAGCTAAAATATCTTGTTTTGAAGAAAAGAGTGGGGAGATATATAAACCTATTTTATAATCAGGTCTATTTGGCGATCATGTCTGCACCTCTTAAGTGTTGTTTTGTTTCGTTTTTAATGTTCAGTCAGCAGTGCTGGTACAAACTGAGGTTCCAAGCTGATAATTATAAGTTTTGATTTTTTTAAAAAATGATCATTGTAATGGAGTTTTATTTTTCAGAAGGGAGAATCAAAATAATAGAAGCAGCAATCGTAGAGAAAAAAAAAGGATATTTTTGAAAAGTCAGCAAAGGGTCAATGTATGTAAGAAGCAGCTCCAGAATGGAACCACATACATTACCTGAATAATTTTTGCCATTTATTTATGACATGTTTAATCCCAAACATCTGTTTTAATTATTCCACTATGATAGAAATTATATATATATATATATATATGTATGTATAATTTATAAACTACTTATTGTTTTAGGCAGAACTCAAAGTGGAGCTTTCTAATGGGCTAAAGTGACTTATCTACTTTGTAGATATATATTTATCTCTAATATAATGCCTGAACCTTAAAAGACTAAATAAAATCTATCATAGAAATCTTTCTGTAGAAGGTCTTTGAATACAAAAGTGCTAGTGATCCCTATTATGTTATTTGAATTCAAAGTATTTAAACATATTTCAATACTTATGCTTATATATAATTATAAAATGTTTCTTTTGGCAATTTATCTTTTAATTAATCTTTAGAACAATTAATGGTGTCAGAGAATAGTTTATGTTGCAAGGCAAAAATAGAGACACAGATGTAGAGAATAAATGTGTGGACACCAAGGGGAGAAAGCAGTGGGGTGAGGAGATGGTGGTGGTGGTGGGATGAATTGGGAGATTGGGATTGACATATATACACTAATATGTATAAAACAGATAACTAATAAGAACCTGCTGTATAAAAGATAAATAAAATTCAAAAAAAGAGTTGATATTAATAGAGGTAATCGGCAATTGATTAAAATAAAAGCAAAGCAGGATAATGAGTCAACTCTTTTTAGTTCCTATCAAGCACTCTTACAGTTGCTTTATATGTATTAATTCATTTAATTCATGTGAAATGAGATGGAAGCTAAGGCACAAGAATACTTAAGAATCATCACCAAGATGACACAGCTAGGAAGAAATAGATTTGAGAATAAACTAAAAAATATTGCTCCTTTGACTGCTCTTAACTACTTCATTATGGCAGCCAGGAATAAATGTATTAATTATATTTTAAAATTGTTTTTAAAATTCATAATTTACAATTATTAAGGTGACGTATTAAAATATCAATATAATGAAGGTTTTTAAATACTTTGAAAACAACATTTTACATTTGATTCTCAGTAGGGTAATTAAATACCGGTGGTCCCTGATTTATGATGGTTTGACTTGAAATTTTTTGACTTTACGATGATTTGATATGCATACAGTAGAAACCGTACTTTGAATTCTGAATGGTCTTTTCCCAGGCTAGCAATATGTGGTACGATACTGTCTCATGATGCTGGGCAGTGGCAATGAGCCACAGCTCCCAGTCAGCCACACAATCACAAGTGTAAACAATTTATATACTGACAACCCATTCTGTAGCCAGACAACCATTGTTTTTCACTTTCAGTATAATATTCAATAAATTACACGAGATATTCAATACTTTATTGTAAAATAGGCTTTGTGTTAGGTGAATTTGCCCAACTGTAGGCTAGTGTAAGTGTTCTGAGCACGTTTAAGGTAGGCTAGGCTAAACTCTGCTTATGCTAACACCTAAGTAGATTAGGTGCGTTAAATACATTTTCCACTTAAAATATTTTCAACTTATGATAAGTTTTTCAGGATATTCCCATTGTGAGTCGAGGAAGATCTGTATAGACTATTCCATTTTGTTATTTGTGTCAGACATCCTCAAGAGTGTTGAAACTTGAGAGAATATCCTGTACTCCTTTCTCTGGGCGTCACAGTGTAACATGAGACAAGTGTAGATCAGTGGGTTGTTAATCATTTACTCACTTTGGGATTAGCAGATATGACTGACCATGTAGATGTGAAAGTTTATTTGCTGGCCTGTGGAAACTAATAGAATAAAAGGAAAAGAGATGAGGACGTTTATAAGTAATCAAAAGAGATAATATCCAGGGGATTAAGAAACGTTCATACGTAGTGTTTTTCAACATGCATTTCATGATTTGAATATAACAAAAAATTGTCTGCTTCATTCAAATTGTTAAGACTGATCACTCCTTTGTCATAGATAATACATATTTTTTCAGTGAAAACATATGTCTCATTGATGATGATATGATGCTGATGATGTTACCAAGTAAGTCTTCATTATCTGTAAAATCATTATTTTTGCAACCTTCCAAAACACTGCCAATAATTTATTAATAACAAACCTCAGCACGTCACACACACACACACACACACACACACACACACACACACACCAGATTTCAGTTAATAAAGGACTGAGTGCCTAACCTATAATAGAATGTGTAAAGGAATACATAAATGGATAAGGTCATCCCTGGCTCAAGATGCACTCAAAAAAAGCTGAGTATGTTAGGTTTACAAAACAAGTTAGCAAATTTAAGAACTATAATGCCAAATTTTAAACACTTTGAAAAAATTCTGTATCACCCATGATAATCTGAAAGCCACTTTCCAATTCAATTTAACTTTGTAACATAATAGGTTTATTATGAGGGACATTTATTGAAGGATAATATAGGAAAAATGAAAAAATAGCTGTATTGGCAACAAAGTTTTATTATTCATTAGTTAAATCTCAGTAAATATATTAATCATATATTGATGTGTATTTACAATAAAGTAACTGACTTATTAAATTGACATTGTCTTTTTAAAAAGATTCTTAATTTGCACTGTGACCAGTCATCCTGTTGATTACATGTTTAAGTACAGTCCTAATTGATCATGGAGTCTTTTGCTATAAATTACAGAGAGGGATTAACAGATTTCACAGGTTGGTTGTGGCTTAATGATAAATTTCACAGTTTGAATAGAAAAAGGATATAAACACACACAGGGATAAGGTAGTTACATAGATTTGTGATGCGAAAAGTTCCTTTCCAGTGCATACAGATACATTGATAAATGTGAGAATACAAAGGGAGTATTAAAGGGTGAGGAAATAAAAATATATGCTATCAATTGGATCTGTCCAAACATTTTGTTTTAAAAGAATAGACAGATATATACAGGATTTAATGTTGAAAATTCCACAACATATTAACCCATTAAATAAAAGCATACAGCTTAATTAAATGAAATACTACTGAGTAAAAGTTTAGAGCTACTTATTAACTTTTAGTTAGTATTCCTTATATAAATGTGGTATTATCCACCCAGTATGCCTTTGATTTTTAAAGGAATCAGTTCATTGCAAGGATGCAGCACTTTGTGAAAGTGCAGTGTCCCTCCTTTCCATAAGACACTGAGGTCCTTGTATCAGATTCATAAACAGCTGAACATTAACGGAAGTCTTTGGATTTCAGTCAAGCTTATAAGCTTTAATGATTAAGATGCCAGTGTTTAAGAAGCAAAATTCTGATTCTCTCTTTCTGGGCTTGAGTGTGATATAATATCTAGTATAATTTAAAATTTATTCTTTAGTTTTGTGGATCTTTCAAATTACTAAGAAAAAGTTAAATGATTGCTAATTCAAAACTAGATGATAGGGCTTCCCTGGTGGCACAGTGGTTGAGAGTCCGCCTGCCGATGCAGGGGACACGGGTTCGTGTCCCAGTCCCGGAAGATCCCACATGCCGCGGAGCAGCTGGGCCTGTGAGCCATGGCCACTGAGCCTGTGCGTCCGGAGCCTGTGCTCCACAACGGGAGAGGCCACAGAAGTGAGAGGCCCGCGTACTGCAAAAAAAAAAAAAAAAACTAGATGATATAAGAAGAAAAGTTGGATTTTCTTGTACTATTTTGTAAAATAAAATAATTTAAAATAGAATTTTGTTAATAAAATGCATTTTTATTAATATCAGAGTATTAATAACATAGTAAAGTGTTTAGTCTGAGCCAGACTTACCAGCATTCCAGTACATCCAAGCAATGAAACCTTAGGCCTGCTATGTAAATTCACTAAGACTTTGATTTTTTTTTTTGTCTTTAAATAGTACAACTTTCATATTCTAAGAAAAATAATTTTAGTATTTCCATTAAGAAATACTGTAATGGATTGAAAAATAGCTTGTTTAGCACTTAAATGGTCCCAGTTGGTCTACATTATGAATAAAGCAAAAGAAGGAAAAAATGCAATTGTTTCTTATATTCTATTTCCCTTCACATTAGAATGCTTTTCTCATAAATTTGTGTACACTTTTCTTCATCAATTTCAGAGTCTATTAATGCCACCGATATTCAGGGATCATGGGCTGTACTAGTGACTTGTTCATGATCAATTGTTTTGGCCTGTGTCTACATAATGCCAGATACCTACAAACATATAAGCTTTTCATGTAAAAAAGAGTTGACTTTGTGCATATATTAGGTATCTGGATGTTGAAATTTGTGTGGATTTGTGGCTACATGGCCACTTTGTTTTTTGTTTTATTTTGCTTTTATTGTGTGTTGGCATCATTCAGACCGAGCCTGGCAGGTCCTTTTATTTCTAAGTGAACTTAGTGTCTTTCATGTAAATGTTAAAATGACTACTTTCATTCTAAAATATAGTCATAACCATTTATAGCCATTGATATAACTGTCTTTTAGCTAAATGAAGTGTGTGGCATTGCTTTAGACACTTAGGGTTGCTGTTAAAAACTACTACTGAGTGAACATTTGCATACCCAATTCACTGTTAATATATAGATAGATATCTTTATGATATGTTCCTTACTTACTTCTAATTTCATATGTGTTATTTAGTTCTTTGGCCTAGATGTCTTTGTGCCTCTGGATATTCTCTTTAATATCTTGTTTAAAGAGAGGGAGAGACAGACAGAGAAGAAAGTCTTTGGTTTCCTGGAGCCAGTATTCTCTAGAAAAATTTTCTGTTTCAGTGAACCTTTGTGACGTTGTAAACTGTTTTGGTCTTTTCAGCCACTTCCACAATACTAAATTTGAATGACCCTCAAATATCCAGCAGATTTAGAATAATAATTATTTATTCCAGCCAAAACAAGACAGTCTTGATAAATGGAAATAGATCAGGTTAATTCCAAATATTATAAATGCTCATCAATTTTAATTCTTTTCCTAACTACATATATTTCTTTTTTCTTTTCTTTCTTTCCTTTTTTTAAATTTGAGGACAGGAAAAAATGTGCAGTATAAGCTAGAAATAGAAGTAATGATGACACTTTTCTAGGCTAAGGTAATTTCTTTAAACTCATGGGATTTCATTTGCAATACCAATTCTGTATCCATATGATGTTATCCCATGCATCCAAAATTCTCTCAGATTCCAAAATCCCTTAATATTTACAGATAGTCACATGCTGAAAAGATTGACTTTATGCAGTTTATACATTTACAGAATTTAAAACATTATTTGGTTGTTCTCCATCTCATTTCAGACCATGTAAAAAGAGATAGTGTTCTCAATTACAATTTCAAGAAAATCATTGATTCAGCAGATTTGGGGAAATCCACTAAAAAATAAAATAATATAGAAGGGAGGGGGCTCTGAGCGTCCACTCTGGGAAGGGCAAGCTGGCTTTTAGTAATAGCTGATAAATCAGAGTTGATTGTTTGAAATTATGCTGAATGGGGGCATGTTCAGTTAAGCTGTAATTTGTCAGGCATTTATTACTAAACTGATCTAAATTTTTAAAAAATCAACAAAATTTGACAGTCAATAGTAATGATATGCACTAAGATCTGAGATACTAGATCACTATTGGAATAAAAGCAGTTCACAAGGAAAAAGGTCTACCGTTTAAGTTAAATTTATTAATGCAGTCATATTATTAATATCCAGATTACCTAATTTAATTCTATGTTTTCAAAGCAAAATCTTAAGCGTGGCATAAAATCAATTTACATAGATATAGATGATGCACAAAAAACACAAATATTATTTCCACGTTAAATAAAGCTATCAGAAAACAACTTCTACAAAGGCATTTCCTTCTGGTTACATTTAATGGTTATAGTTATTACACTGTGCTTTAAATTTGATGCTTTCGAATATTTTATCACTGATGATTTTTATGTATTAAATCCTTAAGTAATTGATATTATTCTCACTTTTCTATAAATGTGGTTACAAAGTCTAGCAGATATGAAATTAGAGAGCCCATGTCTGTGTAACCTAGAACTCAGTGGATCTTTCCACCATACACACTGTCTCAAAATATCATAATCTAATAAGTTAAAATCTCTAAGTAATAAAAATTATAATTAATTTGTATGTCTGCCATTATAGCAAGCTTTATTAAATAATGTCATTCAAATAGAATTTATTAACAATTCTTAATATTTATGTTAACATCTAAATGATTTCAGTGAAAAAAAGTAAGATATTTGAATACATGAAAAATGGAAATATAAATTAAAAAATTATTGTCATAAGTAACAATTTCAAAAATTGTCTAAATAATTTTTATGTATCTTCATTGAATATGGGGTATATGCAGGATAGAAAGCAAGGAAAATAAATACTTTGGGAAACAATAAATACTCATTATTAAATAAAACTTTAGAGGCAAAGAAATCAAAATACCTAAAGTCTTTGGTTCTAGGGTTTTAAAGCTTCTGCAGCATCTGATTCCAGAATAAGAACTCATACATCCGTATTCCTAGCTATTATTAATAACAATAACAAGAATTCCCCTCAGAAAAAAAACACATTGTAAACCCCAAAGACAAAACAGCAAATGCTACCCTCTTTGTCATGTTTCTCATTGCAGGTAAGTTCTCTTGTCAAGAGAATGCTATTTGAGTTAATTTCTTTTTTCTTTCAATTTTTTTTTAACAGAGTAAGAGTTTATTGTTATAAAAGTAACTGCAACATTCAGAACTCTCTCTGTAGTTTCCATACTTCTCACTTAATTCCCCAAATAAAGATCCAGATTAGATTATACACTTCCTATCCGATCATGGTATATTGGTGTCCTCTGACTGAGCCAGTTCACTCATATTCAGATTAGCTCTTTCATTATGCATTGAAACTATCTTTTACCATTTCCTAATGTGTGATATAAATCGTAGCCACTCATTAAATTACACCTGTTAGTGCTTAACACAGTGGTTAAGAGAATGGAATCTAGTAATTATGGCTGAGTTCTAATCCACTTATTAGTTGTTAATTTTCGGTAATTTACTTAACCTCTCTCTGCCTTAACTTCCTGCCTGGTAAGATGATGATAGTAATGGTATCATATGAGTGCCTGGCCCATTTTAAGTGCTCAATAAAGATAGCAATGGTCATTTTCTCATACATATATCTGCATCTCACTCAACAAATATTAACCGAACAAAGATTAACTCAACACCAGAGGGCCAGACACCATGTTAAATTATAAATGGGAAGAAAAACAAAACATACGTTAGACCTTTAAAATCCTCAATATCTAACAAGAAAACAAAAATGCCTCTGTAGAAGGGGGTGTAGACAAGACTATTAAAATTGCAGACATTGTCACTGTAACTGTTACTTCAGCATTGAAGAAACCATGAAGACTGACATTCAGTGGATGTAAATATCAATATAAACATCATTTCAGCCAGTATGTCTCTTGAAATTAGAAAAACATATATATCACCAGCACCTAGATTTATAGATATTTACTTGTTGGAAATTGATTTCTTTAGGAAAAAAGTTGCTATGGGAACTTTAACTGTTAACAAGGAAAGAAAGCAAGGGAAGCGAGGGAGTAGCAGAGACAGGGAAGAAGGAAGGAAATTATCCTTTTAAACCAACTACAGTGTCATCCTCATTTTACCAGTATTCTTGCCATATCACTCAAGAAATCCTCTGGTCAGTACAGATCACTGTCTATCAGTTAGATAAACCACCTCATACTTGTTATCATAGGTTGGATTCAGTTTGGGTCTTTTGAGTATAAGCTCTCTGATGGAAGAAACTGGCTTATCGGAATCTGACCCATCAATGTTATTATTTCAAGAGTTGGTGTGAAAGGACTTCTGAGGACTAAGATACCCTGGTACGTGGGGAGTTTCTTGCCTTTTGGGAGGTCTGAGGTCTTCTACCAACCTTCAGTAGGAGTTCTGTAGGAGTTGTTCCACGTGTGGATGTATTTCTGGTGTATCCGTGGGGAGGAAGTCGATCTCCGCGTCTTACTCTTCCGCCATCTTCAAGCGTCTGCCTTTGCCTTTTTAGAAATTTGTTTCTTTTATGTTTAAGAATTGACTCTTAAAATACTTTTTTTTTTTTTTTTTTTTTTTTTTGGTACGCGAGCCTCTCACTGTTGTGGCCTCTCCCGTTGCAGAGCACAGGCTCCGGACGCGCAGGCTCAGCGGCTATGGCTCATGGGCCCAGCCGCTCCGCGGCATGTGGGATCCTCCCAGACCGGGGCACAAACCTGCGTCCCCCGCATCGCAGGCGGACTCAACCGCTGCGCCACTAGGGAAGCCCAAAAATACTTTTTATCTCTGAGAAAGAGAGACTTAGATAGTGGGATCATGCATCTTATCTTTAAGGAAGAATTCCACCACTGTCCCCTGCCTCTATTCTCAATGCATGTCAATGAGTAACTAAAATCAACATTGCTTCCATAAGAGCAAAGAGAATTTGTAACTAAATCTCCTAAATCCCAGACTGTCAGAAGTTCTAAAAAGAACAGACCAACCCATCAACTGATAAAAATCATTTTACAATCTATTATACAAATACAAAGTGTGATTAAATGTCTTTTCATGAAAGTGATAGTTACGCTCAAATGTGTGAACAGACACTATGAATATGATGCCAAAGCTTTAAGCTATTGGCAAGAAAAATTGACTCATGTCCAGTAGCCCAATATCCTCTCTTTAGTCAAGTCCATGGGTATCAGGGCGATGAATTCACATGGAATGGAATTAAAGCTAAAGAGATGATATTAGAATGAACAATTAGAAATATTTATATCATGTACTGTTTTAAAACAAAGAACATAAAATAGTCAATGTAGTCAAATAAACAAGACAGCTTTGTTATTTGGCTTGCATTTTACCATAGAAGTAGGCATTATAAGCTTACCATAAAAAACATAGAATTTTGCATATAAAATTCTTAGAGCAAGCAATAAACAGACACAAAATATACAACTATGTATAAGGAAAATAGATAGACAGTTGTAACATTGGGACTATTATAAGGAAAAAACGTAATGAAAATTATTTTAAGAAGTATCCATAATTTCAGATATAAGATTAGGAATACTGATTCTTTATATTGCTACTAATAGTCCATTCTCTCAGTGCCAGCCGGAAGTTTTGTAGAAGTATTAAACATAACAGGATAATATTTTTTTAAAAAGACAATTTTCATTTTAGATGTTTGTGCAATCCTTAAAACATTATGTTATTAACAATGATTTGATGTAATCTGGATTATGACACAAAGTATTGGTTCTAGGGGTATTACAATTAAAAATTTAAAAGATCATAAAATTTATCTATCCCCACCTCTCCCCATTGCTGCTGTATTTTTATGTGACTGTGCTGATGAATAGTTTCTAACTTAGTCAACTAACTTAAATTTTGAAAGAATACCATTTCATATGGGAATCTTTTTTTTTTTTTTTTTGAGTTAGTTCTAGATGTTATTTTCAGGTGATACCCACTTTCCAATGACTTCCATTTGGAAGGAAGAGGTTCTCTGTTACTTTTTTAAAAAGGAAATAAAGCTCAAAGTATGCTCTTGCAAGATAATATTCTTCAACAGTGAGAGGCATCCTCTAATAATAGTGCTATAGTCAAACACCAGTACCTAAATTGTACTCTGTTCTGACAGAAATATGCAATGGTTTTCTAGTTACATTGTAATGAAATCAGTATCTGTCAGATTATCAAAAACTATGTTTTACAATTAGATATTTTAAAAAATCAGTAAGATAATGAATTGTGCTTCAGAGATATATAAACCAGTGAACAGAAGCTGCTTTTAAGTTCTATAAGTTGATTTTTACATAAAATATAATAATGTCTGTTCATGAATGAAATATTTTAAAAGAACTAGAGAGAGAATAATTCTAAGGGGACATCATATTCCTGTGTCAATAATTTATAAACATGCTACCTGTTAAAATCGATAACTAACTTAGAAAATTTGAATTAAATTCTTATTAGATTTATTTTGCCCAGTACTTATAACAGAAAGTAATTTATACTTGAAATGTATTATGTCTTTATACATCTTCTCTTGGTTCAATGCAATTACTTTACTCTGTTGTAACAGTGAAAGCCTGTAATAAAATAGACTCAAGTTTATTTTGAGAAGATATTCATTTCCACTAAATTCTGTTGCTTCAAATCTTTTTTATTTCCTTTCCCTTGGAAATCTGAGAAAATCCTATGATTTGGATAATGAACACTGGCTTTTCAGATTTTTAAAAAATTCATCACAGTGTTTTTGACACATCAAGCAATCACAAAACCAGCACTGGCCTGAGCATGATGACAACTTGTCAGACTGAAGTGCTGTGCCTACCTAGGCATTTTCATGTTTTGTAGATAACAAGGTGAAAAGTGAGTAAACACTACACAACAAGAGCACAAAAGAATTCCCCATTTACATTCCATTGCTTACATCTGCTCCAGGGGTTACTTTAGTTTTAAAAAAATGAAAGTATGTAGGTTAAAATTGGCAAACGAAAGATATGAATACATATAAAACTGTGAACTTAGAGAAAATTAGACATTCAAACAGTTACTTACCTTACATGATAGATGGCCTATTTTCGTATGGATAGAAACCCAAGTCTCAATGCTTACAAATAGATTTTATAGATAGATGTCCTCCCCCTCCACCACCACAAATAATGATTGGGAGAACTTTTTTTTTGCGGGGAGGGGGGAGGAGGAATGGCAGAACAATTGTTACTATATAATCAAGACAATATATTCTGTTGTTAAATGTAAAGCTGCTATCTAGTATTTCTTCTTGATGTATAAAATATAAATTCTGCATATAATTCTAGTCTTGTCTTCTGCACCAAACTAATTTATTATCTCCAAAATAAAGGGATGTTGTAAATCTAACATACATTTTAAGAATAGGATATCTTTGGTAATTTGCAGTAGTTTAGTTCATTTAGACTTGCTGGTATCATGTGCATGTTTTCTCTTTGTTTTTATATTTTTCTATATAAAGTTATCATATGCAATCTTCTACAAATTCTTTTAGCTGATTTTTGTAGTTGATTCTTCTTCTGAAGATTTACTGTTCTTTAACCATCTTTTCCCCTTCAACAAATGTTAGTCTAAACTTACTGATTTTATTTTCTTCCACTATTTAAACTTACATACTTATGCTGGTGACTCTAATCATTCATACTCCCCACTTCTTTCTCCACTGGATTTTAAAAACCTCAATTTATTTGTTTGTAACCACTGTTGGTCAGTTATTACAACATTAAAGTGTCATAAACCACTCCAAGCCTCAGGGACCTGCATATTTATTTCTCACTCATGACTCTGTAGGCTTTCCATGGTTCTAATGAAGTTGTTTGGGATGGGCTGCAGGCTCTGAGTTGGGGTCGGGTCCAACTCATATGTCTCTTACTCTTGGGTCCAGTCTGAAGGGTCAGTGGGTTACTAGAGCAAATGCTTCTCATGGTGATTGGCAGGAGTGGAAGAGACCAAGGCAAATTATACAAGCACATTTGAAATTTCTGGTGTGTCATCATGGCTTATGTCTGCCCACATTGCAATGGTCATAGCAAATCACATGGCTGTGCCCAAAATCAATGGGGCAGTGAAATGTATTCTGCACACAATGAAGTCATAGCATGGGCCAGCAAGGAAGGCAAAATTGGGAACAAAATGCCATTTACCACAACTGGTAAGAAGGCATTTTATTCCTTTTTAGTGCACATGTTAACTACACATAACTTCTACTCAACACTTAGTACCTGAGATGGCTTATTCTGATGGCATTGGGCATTAACTTTATTGATATGGGAGGCATATGCCTTTTCAGGTTTACAGGGTTAATTTAAACTTTTTTAAAAATTATCTATCTTTAATTATGTTTACTAAAGATCCTTGATTCTTTTTATTTAAATAAAAGGTGTTATTTTGACAATATAAAGATCAACATCAATACTAAGTAGTCTTCTCTTCCCAGATGTAAAAGAAGCAGACTGTAGGGACAGAAACTGAATGATTCAGGCACACAATAAAAGTGTGAAGTCCCTGGGCTAAGAGTGTACAAGAATGCTACTTAGCTGAGAGAAGACACAGTGAGATGAGAGGGCAGATGGCAGATTAGAGAGACACCACATTTCTCTTATGTTGAGTTCTTGTTTGGTAGGAACTTGTTTTATATATCCCTAAACTGGAAAATTTTGAAAATACAACACCAAATGTCAATTTAAATAACATTAATCGCCTAATAACTTTAAAGGACAACATTTCTATTCGCAGTTCTCTTTTAAACTTTATAGTGTTATTTCAAGAGTGTTTTATTTTATGAGTAGTCCAATGGTATAATATTTGGAGGTTTCATAGTAGTCTCCTTTTTTCTCCTAAGAAAAGTAATTATGTAATCGTTGTGGATTATTTGGATGGACACTCTCTACTAGGAAAATAGAGTTCAATGTATTGCTTTATTTTGAGACTGTTTTTTCTTTATAAGAGTGTTATGAGAGTATTTATAAGAGTGTTTGAATAGAAGACTGTATTTAGTGGTGTCAGTAGCCAACTGTCAGAAATGTTGGCTTAAGGTCAGCTACTTTAAATCCCAAGATTCATATTTTGCATAATTCTTCAATACATAATTGGCATATTTGAAAACAGGCCAATTCATGTAGCTATACAGAGATTTACTTTGTAACAGATGTTCATGGTAGTTTGAGAAGCTACTGTGCTTAGTTGAAGACAATATGTGTGTGGATATACCACCTACACTTAAGTTATTTGACAACAATTTTAAACTTGAACGATTTTTGTTGAAAGTCCGGTTAGTTTTAAAAATTCCCATGTGTAATGGTATCTCTAAATCAAGCCAGATGTTTGTAGACCTGGTGCATAATGGGTTGGCTCCTCATAGAAATTGTTATAGAAACTACATTATACCCCTGCCTTGTGTGGAAGGACACATTGAGAACAAATCCTATACACTGGCCTGTAAATTTACTTTAAGGAGTTATAGAGGTTATGATCTACTACTTCGTTTGCATTATTCCTTGCCTGTGAAGATCAATTGGAAAAATGTTTCTGTCTCATGAACATTATTTATTGAGTCCATGTAATAGATTGGGGAAATGGATGAGTTTCATAACTAGAGAGATGTGGGTTGAAATATCAGATTAATATTGGACAAGTTTCTAGGTTATCTAAACTTCAGTTTCCTTATCTAGAAATATTACTCTCCTCATAGGATTTACATGAGGAAAAAATGAAAACACATTGACCTGTAAAGGTAATTAACATCATCCCTGTAACCCCTAAAATTGCTCTATGGATAGTTTTGATGCTGCTGCTGTTGCTGCTGTTCTGATGTGTCTTACATCTTTAAAAATACATAATTTGTTCCCTTGAAACTCAGATCCAAATTCTCTATCAAACTTGAGTAATTTGGGAGGACTTCAGCTGCATTTCTATATTTTATTTTCTCTAGTATTATTAGATTTCTATTTTTGTTTTGCCAGTTTTTGAATCTTACACTATATTTTTAGAGGTTGTCTTAATCACAATCTCTAGGGATGCACGAGTGTAAGTAGACAAAACTACTTGGTCAGCCTTGCAATGAATAATTTCACTCAACAAAATAATTTGGTTTTGTTGCATCCCATTGAATAAAAACACCTAAGTACCCTTTAAAATTGTAGAGATGAACAGTCTAAATGTGCACGTCAGTGAGGATGTCAACTTTCTGAAAGTGTTTTATTATTCATAATATTGACAGGCAATGTTTAAAAGAAGGTGAAAATGGAGAAAATTTAGGGTATGGAGGAAGGTGTCTATAATGATTTTTAACATTATATAAATAAACTTTTATTCTATGCTGTAATCTAGAGACACTATGACAGATAATCAGAACAAAGTATTTCCCTGTTGTACTTTAATTAAAAATAAAACACTGATTTTTAAATCTGCTTTCATGTATTGCTCTCTGTTTATATTTAAAATTTTGTAAATTGACAGTTACTTCGATCCTACTTTCATATCTATTAAACTTGACTGTCATTCAATTTGGAAAATTGTATCTAAAGCAAAATTCTTTGAAATGATACAATACTATTCTAAAAGCATAAGGCCAAATTATAATTCTAAACATATACATATTATTGTGGTTTTTTTTTTTTTTTGGTATGCGGGCCTCTCACTGTTGTGGCCTCTCCCGTTGCGGAGCACAGGCTCCGGACGCGCAGGTTCAGCGGCTAAGGCTCACAGGCCCAGCTGCTCCGCGGCATGTGGGATCTTCCTGGACCGGAGCACAAACCCGCGTCCACTGCATCGGCAGGCGGACTCTCAACCACTGCGCCACCAGGGAAGCCCTATTGTGTTTTTCATAATAGTATCAGTTTTGTAACAGATGCTTAGAGATTAAACACATATTGCTCATTGTATTGGATGAAAACCTGAATAGTATAGTACTATTTTACACAGTGTATACTTTGGAGATTTGCAATTGCCATATGCTTTTTAGTTAAATTGAAAGGTCATAAGAAAGGAAAAAGATTAAATGATATCAAAGTGACAGCTCACCTTATGACAATAATTACAAACATCCTATTTAATATGAATATAGCTGATCCATCAACTCGCTCTTAGTCATCAATGATGTTCCTTCAGTAGCAGGTAGTATTGAAAATGTTGAATTAAACAGTTTAATTTACAAAGAAATGAAATGAATCTCAGTAGAATAAATCAAATGCCTCACCCATGAAGGGTAATTATCTTTCTTTTGATAAAAAAAAGACATCCATGACTGAGTTATGTCTTCTCACACTTAGAAAGTAATGGAAGCTATTTTTAGGTAAATATTTATATCCATTATTAGATTTTTAATATTTTCTTATAATTTTACCTGATTTTCTAAAAATATCATCAATAAAACAGTGATTACTTTGTCAGTTAATGTTGACAGCAGAAATGTTTTATGCAGTTGAAAAAATATCACTTATTAACTCAAAATCTGTAAATTGCAGAAACTGTAATTATTACTACGAATATCTTTTTTTTCCCTTAGTTTTAACATTGTGAATTCTATTATTAATGATGCCACATTTTCTCCCTTTCTTTTCCTAAAAGCAGTTAGATACACGTGAAAGAGAAGTTGAAATAGCCTGCTGGCTTATCAAGTCAGTGCACATAGCTTGGCTTCAATCACTGAGGGCAGAAATGAAACCCATTACTATAGATGAAGTTTTCATTGAACAGTGTATAGGAATTTTAATTAAATTGCTTTCATTAGTATTAGTAAGAGACTCAAAGAAAAGCCTGCATAGCACTTTAAAATAGTAGCAATAAACTAAATTTTCATTAAATTTTTTTTTAGTAAATATCCCTTCATTATTTGGTGAGCATTTAGAAATCTTGTGTCTGGCACTATTCAGAAAGTCAATAAAATGACCTTCCTATTACTGAATATCACTCAGTCCCAAGAACAAAGAATCTGTCTTCTAGATGCTGGCTTTGTAATTCTTTCTGCTTCCTTTCAGAAACCATTCCACCTTCCCTGCAGAAATGCGCATTAAAGACCACTAATTTGGAATGGGTCCTGATTGTTTTTTCTATAAAGTTCCAATTGTGTGTGTGCGTGTGTGTGTGTGTGTGTAGACGTACACAAACATCCATACATATACATTAATATATATATATAACATATATCCATATGTGAGTATATATATATATACTTTGTTTATATATTTACATATACACACACTAAAGACTACCTGTAGATATGTAAAACTGATACTTTCCATAGTAAGTGTTAACTAGTCATGTAATAGAAAAAAGCTATTTGAATCAAAATGATTTTGCCAATTTAGTGTTCTATATTGTGAACCTATGAAATGACCAGCTATATAACTATAGCATATGAGGTGTAATTTCTCCAGAGGTGCTCAAGTGAAGATAATTATGACTTTTTCTGCAATAAAATTCTGGCACTCTGTTACTTAAAATTTGATGGACAAAAAAGAAAAAGATAAAAACCCAACAACAAAACAAAGCAAAACAAAAATACTACCAAAAAAGAAGGAATATACAGCAAAGAAAATGTCAGCCCTTCACCAGTTCATTTCTCATTTTAAGTTGGAATCAAGTTTAAAGTTTTTATTGAAGATATAAACTAATTAGAGAATTTGGACAATTGTGTGCAATCAAGTCTGGTACAGTTACAGCAAACTGATTGCATATTGGTATGACTCTTACTGGATTCCCTGGATTTTCTCATCCTGATGTGGTTCTCTGCTCTATTTCAAAATAAAGCACTTGCAAATGCTTCCCCAAGTGCTGGAGTTGTTTGAATGTTGGGCCGAACAGTATGAATCGGTAGTAATAAAAGCATCAGCAGGATTCATTTGCAGCCTCCTGCTGGGAGACACTTTACCTTAGCAGCTCAAATTATATTGAATGGTAATGAATGAAGAAGTGGATCCCTGCCAGGGAATAGTTTGTTACTTGGAAAAGTAGATATAATTACATAATAATTCTGCCTTTGCAGAAGGTGGCTCTGCTTCAGAAGTACCTGATGTTATTTACAGCTGTTACTTGCAGCTCTGTTTAGTCATCGTGTTGGTATATCAATCAAACCCAAGAATTTTATGTTCTTTTTATTTCTACTTCACTGCTAAACAAAAAATCTAGTGGCATCTATTTCACTCTTGCAATTGATCTAGGATTTTAGCATCTTAACTCGTAATACTCCATTGCAGTTTTTATTTACTGATCATAGCTATCTGTTATAAGGAAGTATTTTTAAGGTCTCTCATCCTCTCCTCCTCTCTCTCTCCCCCCTCCTTTCTCTCTCTCTTCATATATACATTTGCTTGCTATAGGACATACCTGCATGATTTACCTATATAAATATATATATTTAACTCATGCAAATATCCTATAACAACAAATAGCAAAAGTTCAAAGGGTCATTACATGGGAATACTTTCACAAAAGCCATTGAGTTCTTTAAATGTATGTCCACATTTTTTGATTTTTTGACTTTTTTCCCAATTTTTTTTAAATTCAGATACAAGTGACTACCATCAGTGTTCTATAACATGGCATAAAGACCAAATATAGACATAAGTCAGAGGCTTGGCTTGAGAAACCAAAGATTACTCTAATTGCATTTGTAAGGATAAGCAATGCTCAACAGAGGTTGTAGGAGAAGAAAACCAGGAAAGAAAGAACAAAGATTTTCCAAGACAGTCTTCAAATGAATGAATGCATTTCCATTCTGCCACATGCCTGATCATCTTTAATTGTGTAACTTGTTGCATGGAAACCAATTTGCCCATACTCTCTTCTAACTGGCACACACTGACTTCTCATTCAAGATTCATTTCAAGAATTCTCTTTTGTCTTACCTGGCATTACTGACATCTCTACATTGTAGGAACAACCACTCCTCAGAAGAGTGGTTCTTAAATGTTCACATGCATAAAATTCACCTGAGCAGTTCATTTAAAAATGTATATTCCCAGGTTCCATCCCCAGACACTAGTTCAAAAGATATGAGATGAAGTCAAAGAATCTGCGTTTTTAACTGAGGGGAATTATTTTGTATACAGTCCAGGATTATACTTTACAAAACCCTGCATTAGGAGGAAATGTAAAGTTTATATCAAGAACTACTTTATAATAATTCACTAGGCACAGTGTATGTGGCATTAAAAGTGATTTACTAAGAAATTAATCCCCTCCCACAGGTCAGTCAGAGAGATCTTTTAAAATATAAACTGAATCTCTTTTTAATTGCTCAAAAACACCAAACTCATGCTCACCATAAGGATTTTTGTCCCCACTGTTCTCTAGGCAGGGATCACTCTTTTTTTCAGACAATTTCTCAGTCTCATCATTTTTGGTCTCAGCTCAAACATCATCTCTTCAGAGAGGCATTCCTGAACACCCTCTCTAACGTATATCCCACCACCTCCAGCCTTTTGTCATGCTACTCCACGGTATTTCCAGCACCTAGGACAGGAGCTGACACACAAGAACTCAGTAAACATCATTCAGTAATGAATGGATTACATATAATAGAAGCTCTTTTCTGTTCTCTATTATCTATCTATAACATATTCTTATTCCATGGATTACAGAATATTACAGCTAAAATATTTACATTTGTGTATTGAAGTAAGTCTTTCAACACTTATAAGAGGGCAAACTGGACCATAGGGGCTTCCACAATTTGAACGACTATTTCTTCAGTTCAGGCCAGCAATGAAGTTATAAGAAAATACAAGTAAGAGAAATCAGGAGGGAAGCAGAAAATTAATAAGACAGTCTCTTCCCCCAAATTAATCTTTCATTAAAACAGCTACTTTCCTTATAAAAAATGTATATACTTGATTGCCTAAATGTTTTAAAGCAATAAAATTCTAACAATCATTTTAAATTTTAGTGTGTTTAAGTATGTTTTTATATTTTATTATTGATAGAAATTATTTTTTAAAATCAACAAAAACAATAGGGAGATTTTGAACAATCAATATTTATCAAACTATATACCTTTGCTAAAATGTTGTCCAATTTAAATCTCAACAGATGGTAGTGCTACTTTTTCAATTCCATACAGATTTTATTAATATTTGCCAAATGTCAACAAATTGATTGGAAATTAATCCTTTAGTTCGAAGACTTAAACTTTGTGACAAAACTTTGATTTTATGTTTTGCTTTTTCTCTGCATAGTTTAAATGCCTTCCAATGTGAATTAAGCAAAAGAGCAATAGTACCAAAATCAGAATAATATATCATTTGATGAGCTGTTTTGTGACCAGATACTTTTATGGTGGAGGCTTTTGTCGGCTGAAATAAGCAAAGCTTTTTGGCTGGTTCTTTAAAATATGGCTGATTTTCTCTGTCACCATATGGTTTGTAACTTCAGCCATAAGTGCAGAAATTATAAAGAGCTAAATTTAGACTGTGCCCATGACAGGGACACATTCAGAGATTCCTATGAGTAAATGTCTTACTTTTATTACTCCCATTATGGCACACTTCTGTATTTTAGAAATTTTCCAATGCCTTCAACAGCCCCTGTTGTCATACCATTCTGGATAAAAACCTTCCAGACAATAGAATAAATTGAGTATTGTCTTTCTTGAAAGGTTGTTGTTAATTCAGATGGGAATGCTTGGAAATCTAGTATAGAACCTTAGGAAATCAGTGTAGTAGACTATTGTCAGGTACATATGCTATTCATCAAATCTATTGACAACTACGGCAATTCCATAGCCAGGAACAATATCAATATATGCAGTTGACTCAGTTTCTTTTGAGAATTGAATCTTGATTAATCATAATGTTAATAGTTGAGTAATATTTGTGGCTCATTGTTACCATTAGTTTATTCTTGTTTTTGTTACTTATCTTTTTGTTGTTGATTTTAAAACTGAAAACTTTTTTAAAAACAATAAACTTCTTTTTGGTTTCCAGATTTATAACTAATTTTGATGAATATTTTCCCATATGACTATTATGTTTCTGGTTCAGCAAATCTAGCTTACTGAAGATAATTCATCTCTCATTGATATTTGCATTTTTCACATCAAGTGCTAATACTTTCTTATTAAACAACCTAGTGTGATGGTTGAGTCATTTAGTGTCTATAATCCTGTATTTCCTAATTTAGAAAACTGAGATAATATTATCTCGGACTACTATAAAATAGAGTGGTTTTGAGACATAAAGATGTTAATGTATTCAGCTGAACAATATGAAGTTGCCAGTGAATATGTCATTGACGCTGGATTTGACACATTCACCAGGGACATGTTCAAACAATATTAATGTCTAAGTCCCACCACAGACCGCTTAGATCAGAATTATTAATGGTGGAGCAAAAGCATAAGTATTTCCTTAAAATTCAAAGGTGGGGACTTCCCTGGCGGTCCACTGGTTAAGTCTTTGCCCTCCAATGCAGGGGGTGCGGGTTCGATCCCTGGTCCTGGAGTGAAGATCCTCCATGCCTCCAAGCCAAAAAACCAAAACATAAAGCAGAAGCGACATTGTAACAAATTCAATAAAGACTTTAAAAATGGTCCACATCAAAAAATTTAAAATTAAAAAAATTCAAAGGTGATTTTAATATGAAAATAGGGTTAAGAACCACTGATACATATAATCCATTTTTTTTCATAGAGTCTCATAGTCTTCACTTCCATAGGGCCAGTCACTGTAGGGACAGAATGACCTTCCATGCAAAAGGATAAATAGAAGATTAAAAAAACATGAAACCCTTTTTTAAATAAGGCTGTGCAGTTGAAATGCTTTTAACTGTATTCAAATTCAATTTTGTGCCATGTAGTAGTCAAACAGAGACCTTCCCAAGTAGATGGTAAAGCAGTGAAAGTGGTTGCTAGAGTATCATTGATACTGGCTGAGTTTAATTAAGTGTGAGCCCCTCCCCCCCAAAAAAAAGGCAGTTGTGGAAGAGTATGATCAAGTTTTGGAATTTAATCAATAAATAAGGAGAGCTCTTTCAGTTCAATCCAGGGCTCTTTAGGTGAAAGGCAAATTCTCCCTTGCCTGAGACTGCTATTAGGGGTTTTTGAGGCACATAGTTAAGAATATAGATGAAGCAGAGATGTCAGGAACGTAGGAGAGAAGAGAGGCATAAGACAAAGTAACTAGGTATAAACCTAGCTATTTTCAGTAAAGTATTAAAAATTCAGTACTACCCTTCGCATAGATCAAGTTGTTTATAAAGAGAATATTTTATGTAATGTATTAAAAGAGTTGCAAACATGTGAATTCAAAGTTTTTTTCTTTCAAATAGATATGTATTTGACGAGATTAGTAGCATGAGCAAAGCACTGAATTCAAGACATCTGAGGACTTCTTTTTATTTTAAATATTGTTTTTAAGTTATTTTCTTTTTTTTTTTTTTTACTTTCTTATAAAAGAAGTACATATAGTTGCACCTAGTTGCTGGCTCTAACTTATGTGAATTTTAGATAGCTTCCCAAGAAAAAAAAAGGAAACTGTCTCTTTGTAGCAGCCTATGTCAAAAATGTTGCAATATTGCTGTCAAACCAAACTTGGGTTAGTGCACTGCTACATTCTTTGACCATTTTTGCACACCATTGTTTCCTGGGGATAATTACAATATGGGCCTCTAAAAAATTGATTCATCTGTGGATATTACAATTTTATCCATATGTGTTTGAGCATGTCTATCAGAGATGTATACCTAACAAGTTCTCCATGTGGTATATCAAATCATTCATCCTGGATGTAAAGTTATAATTTCAAGTTGCTAACTTTCTGATTAGACAAAGGTAGATTTCATCACAGAAACTATATAGGAAATTTAAAAATTACATAGATACTGTTTACACATTTAATTTTGAAACAAAAGATTCAAACATTTTTTGAATGTTTTGAAGATTTTGTTTAAAAAAAACTTTTTTAAAGTATGTGTTGATATGTGAATACATATATTTAACAATTTATTCCAATAATTTGTGGCCCATATTTCCTGATCTCTAAAATAGGGATTATAGTAGTTTCAACATCATAGGAATGTTGTGAAGTTAAATGATTTTTTTTTTTTTGCGGTCCGCGGGCCTCTCACTGTTGTGGCCTCTCCTGTTGTGGAGCACAGGCTCCGGACGCGCAGGCTCAGTGGCCATGGCTCACGGGCCCAGCCGCTCCGCGGCGTGTGGGATCTTCCCAGACCAGGGCACGAACCCGTGTCCCCTGTATCGACAGGCGGACTCTCAACCACTGTGCCGCCAGGGAAAAGCCCAAGATAAATGATTTAATCCATGAGAAATACTTAGCACAGTAACAGTAATGTAATAAGAGCTTAAATTAATGTTAGTTGATAAATTAATGGAATTAATGGATACTTCTTATGGTCTCTTCCTTTGTAGCTTGTTCTAAAACTCCATTAGACCATGGCTTCATTTTTTTAACAGTCTCATTAAAATGATAGGAATCATGTTCTGCCTGATATGTAAAATTTTCCCAAGAACACAGGCAGTAAGTGGTACATCCAGGAATAGAACCTAGATTCTCTTTTCCCAATTTTAGAAATATTCTCCTGTATCACACCACCTCCACTTTTTCACATGGTAAATGTATTTATAAATGCCTAAGAAAAATTGCTATTACAGAATTAAGTCAAATGTTCCAAGGCAAGTCACAATGGCCTCACTGAAGTAATTTTTAAAGACTGTTTTTGGTAGTATTTCTATGATTGTTGCATACTATTAAATACTTTTATGTACAGATTTTTTTCTTATATTGGGGTATAGTTGTTTTACAATATTGTGTTAGTTTCTACTGTACAGCAAAGTGAATCAGCCATACGTATACATATATCTCCTCTTTTTTGGATTTCCTTCCCATTTAGGTCACCACAGAGCAATAAGTAGAGTTCCCTGTTTATAAAGCAGGTTCTTATTAGTTATCTGTTTTATATATATTAGTGTATATATGTCAATCCCAATTTCCCAATTTATCCCATCCCCTCTTTCTCCCCTTGGTGTCCATACATTTGTTCTCTCCATCTGTGTCTCTATTTCTGCCTTGCAAAAGGTTCATCTGTACCATTTTTCTAGATTTCACATGTATGCGTTAATATCCAATATTTGTTTTTCTCTTTCTGACTTAATTTACTCTGTAGGACAGTCTCTAGGTCCATCCACATCTCTACAAATGACCCACTTTCGTTCCTTTTAAAGAAATGTTTTCCTTAATCTTTCTTCAACATTTTGCATGCTCCAAATCCTACAACTAAAAGGAAAAAAAAATATTTGAATTAAGTGTTTCTTTTTCTCTATATTGGTGTTGCCTTTTTCTTGTTACATAAGTGTAATGATAAACTAATTTGCTATATCATGCAGACCTGTTTTAGGATAAAGCAAAAATTCTAAGTGCATACAGTGCTGTAAATAAAATACACACTAATCTAGTTACTATACAATAGTTACTTTGATTTGAATCTGGGAAAATATGTTAATAAAAATATATGCATTTATCGGTTCATTCAGTAGGAAATTGCTGAATGCCTACTATATTTCATTATATAATTTTTTAAACAGACAGAATAGCCAATAGTTCTTTTAGAAGCTAAACATTAACCTTAAATTCTCCACTTTTTGGTACTATTTCAGTGCCAAATCACCTGGTCATGACTGCAATCATGTATATTCTCTTTTCACTGAAACATGCATACATGTGTTCAAAGGATATATATCTGAAATAAAGAAATGCAAAGGGGCTTCCCTGGTGGCGCAGTGGTTGGGGGTCCGCCTGCCGATGCAGGGGGCGCGGGTTCGTGCCCCGGTCCGGGAGGATCCCACGTGCCGCGGGGCGGCTGGGCCCGTGAGCCATGGCCGCTGAGCCTGCGCGTCCGGAGCCTGTGCTCTGCAATGGGAGAGGCCGCGGCGGTGAAAGGCCCGCGTACCACAAAAAAAAAAAAAAAGAAAAAAAAGAAAAAGAAATGCAAAGAAATTCACATGTTGATATTAAATCACATTGTATAAACTATGCTTTAATATTAATCAAAAATATTACTTAGTTTAATTCAAATCATAACCTTTTTTCCATTTAATATGTTCTTAAATTCCTTTTGCATTTAATTTTCATAAAAGCCAAAGGAAGAAAGCATTGTTAAACTTATGTTTTAGAAGAACTGAATTTCCAGAAATAACTTACCCTAGAGCACCTAGTAAGTGACTGCTAGTCACTAGTCACCTAGTAAGAACTCACATGTGTGCATGTCTTCTGTTTTCAAAACCTATGATCTCCCTGTAATTGAAGACTGCACCCCTAAAAGAAAAATAACATATGGAGGAGGAGATATTTATCACAAACCTCTAAATAGAATAAGGCCAGAACAAAGCTCCTAGCGCAGTAAAATCAAATCTAATCAAAGGTACCAAAGCTTCCCACAGCCATGTGTTTTGTGCTATATTCTGTTGATCCTATATGTGAACAAGAGAATATATAATCATGTAAATAACATTTCTATAACGTAAAATTCCTGTGACAAAAAAAAAAAATTACTGTTTGAAAAAATAAACTCCCTTAAGGAGTTTTATTAACAGTTTAGTGAATGTTGATTTACAGCTATCACTGTCACCTATTAATTGAATATGTAGATTTATAGATATCTCCTGAGCACTCAAATTAAGCCAGAGAGAATATTCTTCAGAAGATTTCAATTTAAAGGGAAAGCTATAATTTAAACATTCATATAAAATGAATAAATTTTAAAGAGCATTGAAAGAGTATTATATTATGAATAAAAAAATTTGCTCTAATTCTGGACTTATTCCAAAATTGTAATATTTTATTTCTGTATTTCAGAAATTCCTTTACCAAATAACTACCTGTACAAAATAGATGCAGTTCAAGTTATGAAAACATTCAAAATATATTTTTAAACGTTGAATGGTATTTGGCCAAAGTTATGATGTATAGGATAAGAGGCATTTTCTTTCTACATACAATTTTAACATGATTCAGTAGAACTATTTATAAGTTATATTTTAAGAAATTCACAGGATGTCAGTGTTTTAAATTTACTGCAAATCAAAGATATTTGTGCTACACTTAGCACAGAGAATATATTCCAGAAAATTTTTACTATAAACATTTTCTTACCTTATTCTTTGAAGATTTTTTTTTAATAGGTAAAATTTGACAATGCTACTGAATGTTTCTTAAATTTTGATTTAAGTGCCTTAAGTACTCCATATATGTTTTCATTCCCTAGAATTTTCTTTCTTTCTAAAGAACAGTATTTTTTTTGTTTCTTTAATCTCAAAATATCAGCAATTCACAGGCATGCATGTAAAGTACATGAAAGACAAATATTAAGATTTTTTTTTTTACTATAGTTTCCAAGGTACTTTTCCCCAATGTAAATTTAGGAAATATTTTTAAAAAGGAGAGAAGAGAGGAGTAGAACACTTTTTAAAACAACAATATTTGTGATTCTAAAGGTACAGCATAAATTCCTTTTAAAGAGTAAATAAGAACCAAAAATTATTTTAAATGTATGGTTTTGAAAACAAGTTGATAGTTTGCTTTAAAAAGTTATGACATATCAAACATGTTATAAATTAGTTTCTCTTAGGTTTTCATTTTGAACTCTGTTATAACAGTATTATGGAAAGCAATATGTGGATGTCCTCGAAGCATTCAAAATTAGAGATGTGTTTAAGTAGTTTACAATCATCAGACATTTTGGAAGAGAGATTTATACATCACCATTACCTAAACATTACACGGCACATTGGATTTATGTGTTTGTTCCAATATGTTACACTATTGTGTGACGTTCAGGACCAGCCTTTAGTAAGTATAGGGAAAGGTACTGGCCAAATGAAAACATTTTTTTCCCCACATGCCATTTACATTCTCAGGTATCAAATTCAGTTAATTTGTAAAATGCTTCACATCCTGGATTCGTCTTAGTTTCTCCATGGTGTCGTTTCACATGTTGCTCTATCTTTGTGTTTTCTAGAAACTGATAAATAGGTCTATAATTTGCCTTCAAATTTAATTTCATACTAACAAGTAAACATCTTTGATAGTGTTAGAGTGATAATTTAGAGTAAACAAATTTTCTTCTGATGTACTTTGACAGTGGATTTTGATATGAAGGAAATTTAAGGGAGAGGATGCCATCCAGAGGGATGAAGGGTTCAGGCAGAGACAGAGAGACAGAGAGTATCAGACAATTCTCTTCTACCAATTTTGACTCAGGCTTATCCTAATAAATCATAAACTGTTTGAAGAAATGCAAAGTGTCCTAATAGAGCTAACCCTGAATCCTGGTCTAACAATGTATAATATGTAATGTATAGTGACCATAGTAACTCCAAACAAGATCTGAAAAGATGACATGAAAAAAATATATAAAATATTGAAAAGGGAATCTTTCTGTCTAACGTCCAAATTTCTTTATGGTCCAAAACTTGAAAAAGTAAAACATTTGACATAAAATAGAAGTGCAGCATCCAGTTTAGCTTTTGTCTATTAAGTTGTTCATTAATTAATTCAAAGAACGTCTAATGAGCACCTACTAAGTGCCAGGCAATCTGTTAGCTTCTCTGAGAGGACTTTGTTCCTCAATGCCCTCCATGCTACTCTGGGTCATCTGCCTCTGCTGTGTGGTCCCATGGTACCCTGTGCATTTCACTACTATAGAACTTATTACTAGGTATTGCAGTCATCTGTTTTCTTTCCCTGTTTTCTTCCCACTAGTCTGTACATCCCAAATCTCATTTTTGTATCTGCACTACTAAATATAATGCCTTCCAGTCACAGTTTCTCAAATGTTTATTGAATGACTGAGCAAAGCACAACCCGTGCTTTAGGAAGTGATTACAGGCTTATAAACCCTTGTATAATAAGACTCAAAACCCAAAAGGGTGCTTTTTGGAGATTATGAGAGAGTATATTATGGGAGATTTGATAATGTTTACATAGAAAAAATGACATTTAAGTGATACTTAATCATAATCAGATATTTGCCAGAGCTAAAGAGGAGGGGTCAATATGTTTGTATGGAGGCTGCAAGGTATAAGAGATCATGACATTTTTAGAAAGCAGTAAGGGAGTTGGTATGTCTAGAGCATAGAAGTGATGGGCTGGGAAAGTATATTGAGACCAGATTATGAAAGGACTCAGATATTATGCTAAAGTATGCTAAATCTACATGTATACTATGCTAAATCTACATGTTTCCCTGTCAGTGGAGGTTACCCAAGCTAGGTAAAAGACCATTCTGATAGCACCTTAGAGGATAAATGAGTGGAAAGGGACTGTTGGCAAGAGAAAAGTTTAGAATTGTTGCAGAAATCCAGGAGAAAGGTTCTTAAGGTCTAAAGCAAGATTTTTGCACTGGGTCTAATGGATATTCAGCAATTTAAGGAAATCTTTGAGCTACATTTCTACTTAGCTTCAGCAGGTAGGTCTATACGATCTTAGTCTTTGCCTAATCTACACCCTATTATGCTTAATTCTGCACCCAGCTAAACATCATTTGAACAGTCAAACCAAGGAGGTAACATTGTTAGCCTGAGCTCAGAGCCCTGACACTGACTCAGGCTACTAAACCCTAGCTTTATAACATACAGCATGTTAGAATTTAAATTAGAATTTTCATCACAAAATTAAATGTCATGAACATGTTATTGTTTTAATTTCTTGCATTAAAATAAACTAGTAGTAGAAAATGCGGTGTTTCTCCAGTTCAGTTAATCATCCACTATATAAAATTCTCTTTCTTGCCCAACACTCCCATCTCTAGCATCACAAAACACATAGAACTATAGTGGGAAAACTTCATAATAGGTTGGTTTCCAGAATAAGTTTCCTAATTACATGGTTCTCATGTTAAAGGGGGAATAATTAGAACTGGGCATTTTCTAAAAACAACTAAAATCAGGTTGAAGCAGCCTACTGTCTTAGTCTTTGTTTTTTTTGTTTTGTATTTTTTACAAAATTCTATTGTTAGGAGAGGAGATAGTATCTAGTAGAATTGCATCTAATATTTTAAATAAGATGTTTTCGTTAAACCTCTGAAGGACAGGAATATCAGTTATGATGGCTGGAGTATAGGTGTAAATGAGGTATGTGCACTTCTAGAGTTCTGGAGCTTTCCATCTCTTTGACCTTCAAAAGAGAACTTTGAAACCCACTTCACAGAACTCAGATGGAAATGGATACATTAAAAAAAAAAAGAGAGAAAAGTCATTCATGCATTTGGCAAGGATTAATGGAAGGCTGCTACTGTTTGCGTTGCAGAGTTGTATGGGGATTGTCTCCTCGTACTTTGATGTAGAGGATTTTCTAATATTACTCTCTGATCTCTGGCTAAATTGGATATTCACTAGGGAAGTCATTCAAAGATAAAATAGGGAATAATGCCAAAATCGGGACACAATAAAGGTATTATTTGAGCTATAAACCTAAGTGGTACTGGTTTGCTACTAAAATTAGCAACTAAAATGTTAAAGAATTGCATAAGGAAAGCGCTAAGATAAAAAGACTGAAAATAGAAGTAAATAAAAATATCAACTTCACAGCAAGGAGGAAGAAAAGAATGGAAAGGTTAAAAATAATGATAAAAAACTGATGTCATTTTTCATTGATCTTGACGAATATGGTAAAAGAAATAAAAGATTTAAATTATGATGGTAAAAATTTTAGGAAAAAATTCAAGTGTCTATTATTTGCATAGACAACTTTACAAGATATAATTGTCCAAAGTTTCATATAACTTTACTTCTGAAGATACTGCTTGGAAATCCTGTTAATGAGGCAGTAGTAATAATGAAATACGTCCTAGAAAGATGATTCATTATTCAGTGCAGTACAGTCAAGCGAGTTTCAAGTTGTGTAATTGTGATAGCAGCAGAAAGTGACAAAGAAGAAACTTTGTTACAGGGTACAATTTAAGTACAGTATTTGAGAAGTGATTGGGAAAGACATTTTCCCCTGAAAGTAGAACCAACTAATCTGCCTTGCTTTCTTTTTCACAATGTTTCATCATAATGTTTTCCCTTGTTGATTAATGACTGTGACATTCTTTTTCCTACCTTGACATATTTTTCAAGGAGATATTGTCTTAGGTATATTAATAATTCTTAAATGTGTTTTAAAATACTGGTTTTAATTGGAAAAACAATTATAATATTGATTGTTCATGGCTCAGTATGTTGGCACATCTTTCTTGTGCAAACGACTGTTGACCATAAAACAGAATTGTGATTTTAAATTATATTGTGCTTGTTTAATGTAGCATGTACACTTCCCTGGCTCAGAGTGGGCTGCTTCACAAAACTGTATAAAACTGGCTTACTTTTTAAAATTCTCCAGCACAGGATGGTACACTGCATGCATAATTCAATTTGTTGAAGCATCCTAGAAAATTTTTCTTTATTGTTAAAATTGTAGCAACAAGTAGAAATTAATTACTTGTTATAACACAAAGAACTTTTATGCTATATTCCCAATTTTGTTTTATACTGAAGACTTGATTTGCAAATGTGAGTGAAAGATTGACGTTACATATCTAGAGATGATTAGCTGCCAGCTCTAATCAAATTGAGAAGTAATTAGAAAATCAAAACTTGATTAGCTCTTTGCTTGATTTACTAAAATTACAGTTTATGCAGTTTAAATAATGGGGGAGGGGAGTTTTCTATACTCTAGATACAGTAGAGTCTACTATGTTAGGGCAGGAGGGGTACTCGCTACTTTAAGTACTTTCTAAACCTGTCAATAATTTTCTGTTCCTTTACGATACTACAATACTATATATTAGTATTTTACTTTTACTTTTCTGAGAATAAAACTTTCTCTTGATTGTTACATATAATACAATGTTATATATGAGTTAACTTTTTAAGGATCATTTTAAATATATGTAGAATCATTGTTTAATCATGGATATATATTCAGGATTTTTTCAATTGCTGGATATAAAAGCCTTGCAAGGTGTACTGATCCATGAATAAATGATTGGATGTTTTAGATTAAGGTAAAGGAAAACAAACAGTACACCACTGTATTAGTCAGCTAGGACTGTCATAGCAGAATACCCGGCCCCCCGACCAGGGCCCAAACCCGTGTCCCCTGCATCGGCAGGCGGACTCTCAACCCCTGCGCCACCAGGGAAGCCCTCTAGGAGTGTTTTGTTTTGTTTTGCTTTTTTGTCACAGATATCAAGCTTTTGTCCAAAAATAAACATGGTGGCTCTTAGCCAAAATTAGATGTGGAACTAAGTGACTCTCATTTTATGTATTTCTATAACTTTGAAGTCTCAATGATTGCCAAACCAGCAGCACATTATTGTCTGTCAGCTATTTGGTGATTTAGTAATTCATCCCTTCTTAGGTAAAGCCACAAGGTTCACAATGTTTGTACATCCAGAAAAACCTTTTTCTGGCTCCCTCAAAATACTAGCACAATTATATAAGGATATTCCTCATGAAGTATTTTTTAAGCATTCTATTTTTGAAGATGCTTAGTGATCTTAATTGTTAAAAAGTTATTTCTAGATTTTCAAAATATAGATTTTAAACAAATTCCTCTCTTTCTCTCCACTAGAAAGAGTTCTGTTGGACATATTTAGGTATCATTTTTTATAGTTATATTGAAATTCTGATTTGTGGAAAATTAAAATTATATCTGATTTTTATTTAATATTTAAGGGTTTTATTTCTTACCCCATATCATTTATTTTTAGATTCTTTCAAGTAAGGCATTTAAAACACAAATCAGCTTTAGAAATACGACAGAACTGTTGAAGCAGTTACAGGGTGAGCTCATTTCATTGTGTTTTGCTTTATTGTGCTTCACAGGTATTGCATTTTCTACAAATTGAAGGTTTGTGGCAACCCTGCGTCTATTCTAGCAAGTCTATCAGTGCCATTTTTCTAATAACATTTGCTCACTCCATGTCTCTGGTCACATTTTGGTGATCCTCATATTTCAGACGTTTTTATTATAATTATAGTTGTTATGGTGATCTGTGATGAGTTATCTTTGATGTTACTATTGTAATTGTTTTGGGATTCCATGGACTGCACTCATGTAAGACAATGAACTTAATCGATAAATGTTGTATGTTCTGACTGCTCCAATGACTGGCCATTCACCCATCTCTCTCTCTGCTCTGGCCTCCCTGTTCCCTCAGACACAATATTGAAATGAGGCCAATTAACAACCTTACAATAACCTGTAAGTCAAAAGCTAGAAATGATTAAGTGTAGGAGGGAAGGCATGTCAAAAGCAAAGATAAGATGAAAGCTCAGCCGCTTACACCAGTTAGCCAAGTTGTGAATGCAAAGGAAAAGTTCTTGAAGGAAATTAAAAGTGCAACTCCAGTGAACACACAAATGATAAGAAAGTGAAACTCTTATAGCTGATATGGAGAAAGTTTTAATCATCTGGATAGATGATCAAACCAGCCACAACATTCCCTTAAGTCAAACCTTAATCCAGGGGCTTCCCTGGTGGCGCAGTGGTTGAGAGTCCGCCTGCCAATGCAGGGGACGCGGGTTTGTGCCCCGGTCAGGGAAGATCCCACATGCCGCGGAGCGCCTGGGCCCGTGAGCCATGGCCGCTGAGCCTGCGCGTCCGGAGCCTGTGCTCCGCAACGGGAGAGGCCGCAACAGTGAGAGGCCCGCGTACCGCAAAAAAAAACAAAAAACAAAAAAACGTAATCCAGAGCAAGACCCTAAGTCTCTTCAATTCTGTGAAGTCTCACACAGGTGAGGAAGGTGCAGAAGAAAAGTTTAAAGCTAGCAGAGGTTGGTTCATGAGGTTTAAGTAAGGAAGCCAAGCTGTCTCCATAACATAATGCAAGGTGAAGCAGCAAGTATAGATGTAGAAGCTGCAGCAAGTTATCCAGAAGATCTAGCTAAGATAATTAGTGATGGCAGCTATGCTAAACAACAGATTTTCAGTATAGACTAAACAGCCTTATATTGGAAGAAGATGCCATCTAGTTTTCTCAAGAGAAGTCAGTGCCTAGCTTCAAAGCATCAAAGGGCAGGCTGACTATTAGTTTTCTTATACCAGTAGGTCCTTACTGGGCTTAATTCAGTCTACTTTTATAATTTCCCTAGTATCCCATACATATTTCCTCCTTCATTTATTCTGAATTTCTATTAATTCAGTTTACTTATTGATTTGATATACAATTGAAATGATTTATCTCCTGCTCATCAAGGAATTGTTTCACAGCACTCTTGTCTGAACTTGAATACAGATTTCTGCCCACGTGTCGATAGTGTAATTTAGGTAATTGACAGAGACAAAGCCAGTTCACAAAGTTAATTAAATTTTCCATCTCTTCACTTTCAATTAGTTTCATTGATATGACATGTTTTTCTCTATTTAATGTCTCACCATTATCACTAGGCAGTACACAGGTCATGCTAGTCTGTCAAATAAATAGCAATTATTAAAATAGTCTTTAAGTAGACACTATTTTGATGTTTTAATTGTCCTCTTTGAACAGCTGAGTATTGTATTAGTATTTACTTCATTTATGTAGCAATTTTAATTAGTTCTTGGTTTTTTGTGTTTTTTCTTTCATATCTGGCACCCAGAATGGGAACCAGGTAATGGAATGCAAAGGAAGTAAGTAATAGTAGTATAATATCTCCTACTACAGTGTGATAGATAAAATATTAGTTTAAGACTGTAGGGTCCTTAAATTAATCCTGATTCTTTATGCCCTCCTTATTGTATAAAGATCACTTATGATATGGGACAGTTAACTACGTTGGATCTGTTGAAACCTAAAGGAATTTTTATAGGAGTGCTATTAAGGAAATATTTATAGATTAATGTTATATTCACTCTGAGGAGACATCTAATAATCATTGAACATTTTGTCTAATACTGAGATTTCACCTAAGTGGCTTTACTCTTACATACATACATACATACACAATTATAAAAATATTAGTACTTTTTCTTTTGATATGTTTTTGAATTTTCCTTTTGTAAAAGCCATGTAATATTCATAGAAGTGAATAGTCTGTCAATAATAGCAGTTTAGTATCTTATATTTTACTAATAAATTCATATTCATAAAAGCTCCCTTACTCCTTTTCCCTCCCACAGTGGAATTCCTGTCATGTGACAAACAAGAAATAACTTACTGTTTTGGTGATTTATGTATTTACGTATTCTACTTGCCCTGTATTCAGAAAGAGAAGTTAACCAGGCTGGCTGGAGGAATTATTTTTTACAGTATAACATTCTTCTCTATGGAAATCGAGATCATTTAAAATAATATATGTGTGTTTTAAGGCAATAGCAAAAGCAATTGAGACAATATGTATGTTACAAAAAGTGTTATTTGAATTTAGACTACTTGACTGACTCCTAAGAGAAGTGATTAGCATTATTTTTTCTATAATTGCCATCTCAACCTTAATCTCTACTTTCTGAGACCACTTCTGTTTCTTAAGAGTTTGTTCTAGTTATTTAAGAGTAAAAAATCATATGTGCTCATTGGTTAGTGTAATATTTTTGTAGAGTCCTTGAGATGTTCATTCTAAATTAACTATTTTATAGAACAGAAAAGTTAACAAGTAGCCACAAAATATGGCTGAGATATGCATTGCTTCTGAATTTTTATATTGCATTTTGTTTTTCAGGAAGTTCTACTTTTCATGTTTTGAAATATGTGAAGAAAATATATTCTAAAAATGAGCAATATTTAGTTATGCTCCACCATCATATAGCTCCAGATATCACTGTTTTAAAATGCCTTTAGCTACAATAATCATAATTACTTGTTACCTTAAGAGAAAGGGAATTTATTCTAAGGATATGTATCTCACAGAATTAAAGGAAAGGCTTAACAATGGACTTCACCAGAGCAGCTCTTAGATCACCAAGGGCACCATTGATTCTGTTGTGTTGAGTTCTGCCATTGATGTGACTCAGCTATGAGCTCATTCATATTCTGTGTCTCATGGTTCAAATTATAAACGTCGGTTGGCTTAGTCCAGTTATAGATTATCTCTTATTTGGTCAGGTACTGGTCAACTATGGTCAAAGAGGTTGTGTCACATTATATTGTACAACAGGACAACCAGGCCTGTGGGAGAGGGAGTGTACTGGAGAGGATTGCGGAGAAGTCAGGATGAAAGGAGAGCAAGGAAGAAATCAATAGCCATTATAGTCATCACTGTAAGGCCTTTTCAGGCTTGTTAAAATTGTATCTTCTCTGTGAAATGTCTTCATTTCTGGAGAGAGTCCTCACATTTCCTATTAAATCCTAGTAGCACTAATTCCATATAATTAAAATGAGCTTGTCATATTCTGTCCTGTATGTTAGTTATTTTTTGTAGTCACTTGTTTTAGTTCCTCAGACATTGTTACTACTCAGGTAACTGAATATCCTGTATATGGCAAAAGGTTATGTTCTCAGCATTCAGCTTCCCCCTGTACCAGGGGCACAAGAGGTGAAACTTCGTGAAAAATTCCTCGAGAAAAAGTTGAGATCTTCATGTGTACACATTAGACTGGTGGGGAAGTTGGGAGAAACATTTCTGTGGCAAATGTTGCAAGTAAACAAAACCTATCTTTTGAATAGCCTTTAATAATTGTGTTTGAAAAGATGAGCAAGTACATGTAATAACCCGGAGTAATGTTATAATATTCTGCTAAGTAAAACAAAAGACACACCAAAAAAATAAATGTTCAAACAACTTTCAAAAATACACAAAAGATACTGATTTGTGTGTGTTATATATGACTGTGTGAATTTGTAGGTATTTCTCTACATATATTTTAGAATAAAAAAAAAAACTTTTGGAAAAATAAATGCCAAAATATTAAATCTGATTTTTCTAGACCAGTGGTTCTCACAGTGTGGCGACCAGTTGTTCTCAAAGTGTGGACATACAGCATCAGTGTCACCTGGGAACTTGTTAAGATGCAGATTTTATCTACTGAATTAGAAATTCTCGGAATAGGGCCCAGCACTATGAATTTTAATAAGCCTAAATGCTGTCAAGCTGATTCTGTTGGGCACTAAAGTTTGAGAAACAGTACTTTAGTCTAGATGATGTGATTACAAGAGATTTATTTTCTTCCTGGTGCTTGATGAATATGTTGTTGTTTGTTTGAATTTATAAAGTACTTCAAATGTTAATTTCCTAGAGAAGGATGCCTTCTGAATAGCCCCATTGTATATTTCTTTGTAAATTCTACTCTTGCAAGGCTGGTTTGCATACACTATGTGCAATAAATGCATTGTGATAGCTTGATTGAAATTGGCTCCAAAGTGTACCTCCATCTCTGCCTCTTGTAGATTCAAAGGAATGTATTGAGTATGGTTCACCAAGATCAAGGTTCATGGTTTGAACAACTTTTGGTAATGCAGTGTGAAATAGTTTATTTTAATGCATTTCTTCAGGGCTACAACAGATGTAAAAATGTATCTTGTGTAAACCATACCACAGCACAAGTATGGAATTATTAATTTCAAGAATTTAAATAGGAACTAATTACATTCTGGAAAAGGCAAGAAACTTTCTATTGAGTTGGAAGTCAACATAAATGTCTCATTATTCTTGAGTTTATTGATGCCTGCAGGTCATATTAAAGGTCACTTAACAAGAGCAATGACAAGGAAGAAAGAAAGTTGCAAATCAGTCTTATCTTTGGGGATTTGTACTCTATCCATTTAATTTTTCCAGCCCTTAAAGATTTATAACAGCTGTTTTACTTCTGTATTTTGTACTCTGGGAAATATAAAGGCACAGTTAGTTAACAGGAAGGAATTTGGATAAAAGAGAAACTAGATAGAAATGATTTTTAGGAGGGAAATAAAGACAGTTCCAACAAGACTAAAAATAAAGAGAGATGAAAAAGGACAAATAATGACTTTAGATATAATAAAATGTTGAAAAATGGATTGTATTGAATATAAATATTTTGAGTTGTCTTCTTTAGAGATTGTATAAATTTCTACATAGTCTCATCATTCTTTAAGTGAAGTTCAGATCATACTAAACTGTGATAGGTTTCCCAAACTTCCTTAATCTATTTCTTTCTAAACTCTGACTGCACTTATCGTTTATGTTATATAAGCTTAGCACTTGTTTATATTAGTTTATTGACTAAATTTAAAAAAATGGTTTAGGATGTCATTCTTATTTATCCAATTAAGTAGTACATACATTGAGAGCCAAGAGATGTAATGACTGCTTCCCTCTTACCCTCACTTATGGTCTTTGTAATTGTTTTTAAAATATGTTAATTGTTTAGGGCATGAGCCTTCTAGAAGCAGGAGCCAGTATGTGACATCTGCATTAGTTATCTGTTGAATGTTAACAAATTACCCCAAAACTTTGTGGCTTCAAACAACACATATTGATGTGTTGGTTTATTTGAATTAGGAATCTTAGGCTCAGCTTAGCTGGATCCTTTGACTCAGAATACCTTACAAAGCTAAAATTAAGGTTTGGGGGGCAGGTACAGTCATCACAAGGCTTGGCTAGTGAAGGATCTGCTTCTAAACCCACTCGTGGGGGTTAATGGCAGGAGTCAGTTCCTCAGTGACTGTTGAACTGAAAGACGCAGTTCAATGCAACACAGCAAATATAAATAAAGGTCCTAAAAGTAAAGGGATCATGTGGCAGCAACAAAGAAAGTGATGGGAGAAAGTGATAGAAAATGAAGCCAGAGGGAAACAAGTGGAAGATTATTTATGCTAATTTTTTTCAAATGTCAATGTGCTTATGAATAAACTGGGGATCTTTTAAAATGTAGATTTAAATTCAGAAAGTCTAGAATGGTACCTGAAATTTTGCATGTCCTACCAAGTGATGTTGATGCTGCTGGTCTGAGGAACACACTCTGAGTAGCAAGGAATGAAGGTATTAGAGATTATTATGCAGATTATTGACTTTTACTGGGAGTGACGTAAGCCATGCAAAGGATTTGAACAGAGATGTAATGTGGTCTTCTCCCAGGCTGATATGTTTAGAGTAGATTTTCACTGGCAGCAATAGAGATGGGGAAACCAATAAAAAGCCTGTTGAAATAAACAGATGATGATGATAGCGACCTAGGGAAAGGCAGTAACAGTGGAAAGGGTAAGAAGTGGAATTTTTCTAGGTATATTTTGAAGGTGGAACTTACAGAATCATTTGATGGCTTAGTTGTTGTATGTGAGTGAATAAGAGGAATGTAAAAGAATCAAGGTTTTTGACTTAAGCAACAGGAACACGGTGATTGTTGGGTTTTGAGAAGGGGAAGACTAAAGAAGTAGCAGATTTGTCAGGAAAAATTAGGAATTTTGGCCAATTTAGCTTTGGGATTGCTTATTGAATATCCAAAAGGAGATGTTAAATACGTAATTCTGGAGTTCAGATAATAAATCTTTCTGGAGACATAAATTTGGAAAAAATCAGAATATAAATGATTTTTTTAATTTATAAGAGTATATGATGTCACCTAAGGAGTAATTTCTATTAGATAGCTAGTCCAAATACTGGAACATTTTAACCTCAGGAGATTTATAAAACAAGGCTAAGGCAGCAAACAAGACTCGAAAAGAGCAAACAGTAACTTAGGAGGAAAATCAGAAGTCACCAGTCCCAAGAGCTGAGTGAAGAAAGTGTTTCAAGTGTTTAAGTAGGGATCAATGTTTTTAAATGTTGCTGTGGTTTAAGGAAGACTTTAGACTGAGAATTGACCATTAGATTTAGCATCTCAAAAGTTACCGATGACCTTGACAATAGCAGCTCAGTGAAATGTGGAGACAAAAGCCTTATTGGAGCCAGCTTAAGAGAATGAGAGTGGATAAGTTGAAGACTGGATGACTAGATAACTATTTGAAATAGTTTTGCAGTAAATGGGAGCAGAGAAACTAGGTGTTCCCTGGAGAGGAAGTTGGTCAAGAGAGGGATTTATTAAGAGAGGGGAAATAAGATCATGGCTGTATGCCAGTAGGGCATATCCAATAAAGAGGAAAAACCTGATGATGTAGTGGTAAAGCGTGACAATTACTTGAGTCATATTTTTGAGTAGACAAGAGGGTGTGGGAACTAACGTGTAAGAGGAATACAAGCTTTAGAAAGAAGTATAAAAAATTAATTCAGTCTAACAGTTTAACAGAAGGGAAGGAAGTATATATGGGCAAAATAGTAAGTAGATGTGTTAATGAGAATTTACTATAGTTTTTTTTTTTTAATCTATAGTTGATTTACAATACTATGTTAGTTTCAGGTGTACAGTGCAGTGATTCAGTTATGTGTATATTCTTTTTCAGATACTTTTCCATTATAGGTCATTATAAGATATTGAATATAGCTTACTGTACTATACAGTAAATCCTTGTTCATTATTTTATATATAGTGGTGTATATCTGTTAATCGCATACTACTAATTTATCTCTCCCCCACTTTCCCCTTTGGTAACCATAAGTTTGTTTTCTATGTCAGTCTGTTTCTGTTTTGTAAATGAGTTCATTTGTATTATTTTTTAGATTCCACATATAAGTGATATATAATATTTGTCTTTCTCTGTCTGACTTGATTCAGTATGAGAATCTCTAGGTCCATCCATGTTGCTGCAAATGGCAATATTTTATTCTTTTTATGTGTGAGTAATATTCTATTATATATGTGGAATATATATAGTAATATTTCATTTTATATAGATACACACACACACACACACACACATATATACACACTACATCTTCTTTATCCATTCATCTGTTGGTGAACACTTAGATTGCTTCCATGTCTTAGCTATTGTAAAAAGTGCTGCTATGAACATTGGGGTGCCTGTATCTTTTTGAATTCGAATTTTCATCTTTTCTGGATATATGCCCAGGAGTGGGATTGCTGGCTCATATGGTAACTCTATTTTTAGTTTTTAAGGAAACTTCATAATGTTTTCCAGAGTGGCTGCACCATTTTACATTTCCACCAACAATGTAGGAGGATTCTGTTTTCTCCAAACCACCCCCCGTATTTATTATTTGTAGACTTTTTGATGATGACCATTCAGACAATTTGCATTTCTCTAATAATTAGTGATGTTGAGCATCTTTTAATATGCCTGTTGGCCAACTCTATGACTTCTTTGGGGAAATGTCTACTTAGGCCTTCTGCCCATTTTTTTATTGGGTTGTTTGTTTTTTAGATATTGAGTTGTATGAGCTGTTTATATATTTTGGAAATTAAGCCCTTGTCAGTCACAGTGTTTGCAAATATTTTCTCCCAGTCTGTAGATTGTCTTTTCGTTTTGTTTATAGTTTCCTTTGCTGTGCAAAGCTTATAAGTTTGATTAGGTTCCATTTGTTTATTTTTGCTTTTATTTCTTTTGCCCTGATCTAAGAAAATATTGCTACAATTTGTGTCACAGAATGTTTTGCCTCTTTCCTCTTCTAGGAGTTTTATTTTTGTGTATGCTGTGAGGTAGTGTTCTAACTTCATTGATCTACATGAGTCTGTCCAGTTTTCCCAATACCACCTTGCTGAAGGGACTATCTTTTCTCCATTGTATATTCTTGCCTCCTTTTTCAAAGATTAATTGACCATAGTTCTCTTCTGAGTGTTCCTTTTCTCAGTGAAATTAAGAGGCATGGCTATCTGCTAGGAAAGAGTAAAGCAAGTGATAGAGGTTTGATAAATAAGTAGAAGGTCTGGAGAGTCATCTAGGCTTGCAAAATGAATATCCTAGAGAAATATAGGAACTCTGCTTAGAAATAAAAACAAGGTTAGTAGCCATGAATTTAAAGTTATATTAGACAGCCTTTGGTTGTTTTTTTCTCCAGATATATTTTTTTGTCACTCCCTTGAAATATTCCATGCTGCCTTTAGGGTTAGTTAATTTTTCATGTACATATTCCAAGTCTAACTGGCACAGGGGGCTTTTTATAATTCTTACATTCTCTAAATCATTGGTCACAGTGCTTTAAACCTAATTGTAAATGATCGATTAACAATTTATCACTTTAGTGATAAGCGAGGGAAAACCTGGAATGTAGAATTGAAAAAAACTTAGATATCATTGAATCCATTTACAGTAAATGATTTTGAAAAAATTAAGGACAGTATAAGTTAACAAACTGGCCTAAGGTCACACCGTTTGTTCAGATTAGGAATCATAAAGTGGTGAGGAAATTCTTACGCTTTATTTTAAATATTGCATTTCATATTGGCTCACTCTGTTAAAGCTATCAGTAATCTTCTAATCACCAAAAATGAGAAACAGGAATCCATTTTAGTAATTCCTTAATCTGAGCAACCTCTAATTGTTACCTTGTAATAAGAGCTGTCATTAGTTAGTGTTTATTTCATGCCAGGCACTGTACTAAACACTGTATAAGAACAACTTTATGCAGTTCTAACATTAATCCTATCAATTGAGAACTCTTACAGATGGAAAATATAAAGCTTACCCAATATAAATAACTTGTCTAAAACCACACAGCTAGTAAAAGAATCATGAATTCAAACCCAGAACCATGCTCTTAACCAGATGAAGATAGTGACTCTCATACTTTGAAGTATGTCAGAATCACCATAAGTGGTTATTAAAACACAGATTGTTGGGCTCTATTCCCTGAGTTCCTTATTTAGTAGACCTGGAATGGAGCCCAAAAATGTATATTTCTAATAATTTTCCCTTTGATGCTGATGCTGCTGGTCCAGAGACCCCATTTTGAAAACCACTGCAATAGTTTATCTTCCTTTTACAGCAGATACCTCCCTCATATTGCTCCAAGGGTCCCTCTTCTTTTTATTGTCTTCATCATTATCCTAGTTGAACCGTTTCATCCCCTACTTCAGCCTTCCTTACTACAGTCTCCCACACACCTTGAAACACTGATATTCTGAAAACATCTCACGTATCTAACATTGGAGTATATGAATTTTTAAAGTAAAAGTTAGATATTTATATTATTAATAGCAAGTATGATCTTAACAAATTTGGGGGTTTAAGTATTTAAATTTCTTTGATGTTTTATGTCACTGTATGGACTTTTTTTTTCTTCAAAAAATTATAAAAGAAAAAATAGAATAAATAAAAGTCCCATAGATCAATCTGTCATTATCAATAATTATAGCTTATTTGTATAGAGCTTTAAAATATATAAGCAAAATGGACCCAGATTATTAAAATTTCTCCCTACATTAGTAGTCTGTATTCTGTCTCTTCCTCTTGTATCCAAACTACACATCTTAGCTAAATCAATCTCTCTTAAGTGGAATTTTCATTGGTTCATGGCTCAGCTCAAGAATTTTCAGTGAATTCCAAATGCCTAATAAATTGAATACAAACTGAACACCTTGAATTTAGAGATTTACAATATGATATCAATTAGTCTGTCCAGACTAGTCTCCCAATTCTATCTCCCTATGTTCAAAACATGTTTGCACTGCTTCTGAATATGTCCAAAATCTACTACTAAGCCAGTGTTCATACAATTCTCTGGACTATGTTTGTCTTTTTGAAATTCTGCCACTGCCTCTGGGCTTAGATTAAAGGTATCTCCTCTATGAAGACATTCCTAAATTCCTGGAAAGTTGTATATTCTCTCTCCCTGTTTAAACCTTTCATAGAAAATTTTGGTACTTTTTTAATCAAACTATTTAAGGTGACACAGATATGGATAACACAAGCAGAGATGGGATTTAAACCCAGATCTGGATAATTATCTCCACTTATTTAGTCTCTCAGCCTCAATTTTCTTTTCAATAAAATTAGGATAATAATATTTATGTTGTTGCATACAGTGCATTATAGGAATAAATCAAGTAATACATTTAACAGATCATGATATACTCCTTATATAAAGGATTCTCAGTAAATGTTCTGGTAATAGGCAAGAATCTTACATTTTTGAGTTATAGAACTCTAACCCACACTACCTTGACTAGAAGTGGAATGTAATTTTTCAGTGTCTTGAAAGACTAGGAATGGATTCTAGTCTAGGTATGTCTAAACCCAAGGTTACACATTATGTCATTATAGTTATTTCTCTCAATCTCCTGGTGTCTTTAATCAGCTTCCTTCTGTATGTGGGCTTTTACTCATGGATATGTTGATGGATATTTACACTGTTACAAATAAATATTTGTAGGAACAAATATTTGCATATATTTCTCTTTCTCCATATATAAATGTGTAGGTATGTGTATGTGTTTGTGTGTGTGCATCTTTCTTGATTCCAGTTTAAAAAAAATAACATTGATTTCTGTTAGAGTCCTTATGTCATTTCAGTAGTTTCTGATGGACCCTGCTTGAATCTCTTGCCCAGTTTTGGTCGTATTGTGGAGAATATGGTACTGTGATTTCCTTATCTGGGTCTTAAGCCCACCTCTGGAAGATATATTGGACAGCCTCCTCATAACTGTATTTGGTGAAAGTGGTGGCTTCCTCAAGGAAGGTATTCTGGCATGCTAGACCATGCCTAGTGTACTCTTTTTCTCTCTCTTCCTTTATAATATTATAATGAATGCCTGGTGCCCAAGACACTAACTATATATTTGTTTCGAATTATTGGTTAGTCTTCTCCTAACATTTTATGAACTTGAGGATGTGGATTATATGTTACTCATCTTTTTATCTCTTATATAATAATATATTTCTCAAGAAAAATTTTCTATAAAGGTTCTGGGATGAATTTGATTTAACAGAAAAGGTAATGCAGAACAACACACACATTGATCTCTCTTACACACACACAGAGGCACAGAGAAATCTGGGAAAATGTAAGGGAAAATATTTCAGGAATGCACACGATTGGAAATTTTTATTTCCTCCTTTAGTTCAGAATTCTAGAGAAAGTTTTCTATAAAACTCTTTGTAGTATTTACATTTATGAATAAATTCAGAGTGTGTATTAGAAATAAAATTTGTGGCAGGTATCAAAAGCATTATTAATCCAGGCCACTGCTTCTCAAAGTGTGATGACCATTTGTGTCACCCAGGGTCTTGTTAAAAATGCAGATTTTGATTCAAGTAATCTGGGGTAGGGTCTAAAATTGGATGTATCTAACAAGTTCCAAGTGAAACTGATGGAGCTTATGTGTAGACCTCACTTTGAGTAGCATGGTTTAGACTAGAGCACAAAATGACAGACACATCTGGCTGTGGACATATTTTTGTGTAGCCAGCATAGGATTTCAACTTTTGAAAATGAGTTTAAATGCCTTCTTATGGATTTAAATGCTCTCATTTATCCATTTCGTACTTTGTTACTTTAAAATCTATTACTTCTCAAATTTAAATTATCACTTTCCCACCAGGGAATATTTTAGGGTTTAGATGCCTGTTCATTGCCTCTATTCATGCCAAATGATTCCAGTGATTCATCTGACTGTTTCCAGGAGAGGCCCTGGATGAGAGGTGCCCTCTCTGGGACTACAACATAGTGAGAAATTCCTGTATTCTTGGTCAAAATATTTGAGTAAGCTTAGATCTTACTCTAATCATTTCTAATATTTTCTATTCTTCCTAAAATGGTTGGAATATCCCCCTATGGGGGGCAGGGAGGTAGTGGGGAGATGAGGTGATAGTTTGCTGGATTTTAATTTTTAGAAAACATCAGACAGTCTGCAACCTTTTAGACTTTCTCTTTAAGAACTTGGCATGTCCAGATCAAAGGAATTTATTAGGCTTTTAGCTCTCCTGTTTTTTTATAGCTCAAAATGAACAAATTTTCAAGTACAAAAGAAATGCTTTAAAAGAGTTCTTTTAGTCTTTATTTGAAATCTCCTGCTCTCCTTCAGTTCACAGATACGTCGTACACTGAATGGAGGAATCAGACTACTACACTTTGATCATTTCACTATCTTGTTTGATTAGTGTTTTCAAACTATGGAGTTTATCAGCAGGGGGCAGGTTGATCCCTGTGGCTTATAATGGGCAAAGTATGGGGGAAAAATAGGTTTTTAGAAATCGTTTAAGATCAATCAGTTTCCTCCTTCTTCAAGGTTTAAAAATAACATCATGGACAGATAGACTTTGACACAGAATAAGATCAGATATTTCCAAAGGGAAAACTGACCAGCATGTATGGTGTACTTTTTCCCCTCTTTCTCTCTTTAACATTTTGACTTCCAGTCCTTAGATTATTACAAACTATAACCAAACTCCTTTTTAAAAAAACGGAAGCAAGAGGTACAACTACTCAATTTTAAATTTCATTTACTGAGCAAACATCCCTTTCAAAATGAAGGTTAGGGTTGTTAAATGAAATTTTTAAGAATTCAGCTCTTTGAGAGAAGGTATTGAACCGTATTGCATGCAGCAGTTTTAACTATTACTGTGAATTTGGGTTATTCATCCTCCACTTGGGGACTGTTAATTTGCAGTTCCATAGCTGTAATTCAGGAGAAATAGCTTTGCCCCTGATAATAAGTTAACATTAAAATATGGGCTTTTTTCTTTGGTGTTTTGAGGGTATTCTTAGTGGGAATACTGTGAAGATTATCAGCTGCTGACCTTTCAATATGGCTGGCAACATATTAGATGAAGGACTGACTTCATTGTAGATCTGGGAAATGCTGTCTGATTATAGATTTTTTAATTTGGGGTAAGATAAGACGAAGTGAGAGAGTTGCATTGACATATATACACTACCAAATGTAAAATAGATAGTGGGAAGCAGCCATATAGCACAGGGAGATCAGCTCGGTGCTTTGTGACCACCTAGAAGGGTGGGATAGGGTGGGTGGGAGGGAGATGCAAGAGGGAGGGGACATGGGAACATATGTATACATATAGCTGATTCACTTTGTTATACAACAGAAACTAACACAACATTGTAAAGCAATTATACTCCAATAAAGACGTTAAAAAAAAATTGGGGGTAAAGGACATCATGGAGGACTTTGAGTTTAAATAAATTTAACTAGTTTGCTATTTGAAATGCAACTACGGGCACAGGGACCTAAAGAAAAAAGATGCTGTTTAGGCCAGATATTCAATGTACACGTTTGCCTTGAACATAGCCCTAGTTCCTGATGTTCCACTGTGAGGCATCCAGTGGGAGCTTCATGTGATGGAGCCCATCTTGGGTGACCAACTGCTAGGGTTGTTCATGATACAGGATGTCTCTATGCCTTTTTTGTTACCCTAGTTGTGTAAAGAAGAGGGCAATTCTGGATAAACTATTTCATACTAAGAAGTAAATGACTGCTAGCTCAGATGGCAAATGAAGAGAATTTTAATGAAGAAAATCTCAAGCAGCTTTACAAAATAAAATGAAGATTATACCAAAGCCTACGGAGATATTTTTGGATTTTATAGGTATCCCAAAGCCATTTATTAAGTTTTATCAAAATAATCATACCGATTTTAAGTTTCAGTTTCAGATAGAGTAAATATAAATACTTGTAATATACTATTGTCTTTAACTAAAAGCAAGAGGACATTATATGTTATTAATTCTCTCTTGTAGTTAGATATAGAGTAGGTAACTTTATTATTTATTTGTTTGTTTATATCTACCTTAGTTCCAAAAGGATTTAATATATTTGAGCTCTTTGGGGACACTCCAGAGTTTGCTAGAATCAATCTGTACCAAATTTCTATGTCAGTTAGGTTTTCAAATTGAAATTGCTAACTATATCATATGCCATAGTTTGATAGAAGAGTTTGATATCTATTCACTTGTTAATTATTGGTATACAATTACATTTTAACGATTAATTTAAAACAATTTTTTAACTTTAAAATGCTGAAATGTAGGTTATTTTGTTTTGGGTACTAGATATACCAAGACTGGGATAATGATAGAAAAAGCAGTTTCACAAAGTCTGTAGCCTGTTAGGTGAGTGCTGAATTATTGGCAGGTGTAGCCAATAGCATTTTGTTTTTCCCCAATAAAATAACACTATTCCTAATTTAAAAAAAAAAGGCATGGTAAAAATTGAAACAATTTCAAGAGATTTCTGTTAGTCAGGGATTTACCTCTTCTTCATCCTCACAATTGCTACTTCACTCCCAGTTACTATGCAGCTGTAATAATCACTAAAATGGTCTCATCATCTCAAATATTCCCTCCCACTCCCTTTCCAATAAATCCTTCAAATTGGGTCCAGCGTTTTCTTCATAAAATGCAAAGCCTCTCATGCCACTTCTCTCCCTCTGATTTTTAAATAGCTCTCCAGCTGTTCCCAACCCATCTTTCCTGTGTAATCTCCTTACACTTGCACCATTCTTCCCAGATGGAGCATTAACAGGACCCTGAAAGTGATATTTTTCCATGCCTTTGCACATGTGGTTCTTTGCCTGAGGACTTTGTATTCATTCTTCAAGAATCTGACTAACCGTCTTACCATCTGGGAGGTGTTTGTTGACACCTTTTCTTCCCACTTCCTCCAAGGGTGGTGCGCACTCCTCCTCTCTAGTTCCATTGGACATCAATTGTAGCACTTATCCTGGTATATTGTGGTTGTTTCTCTACTAAAATGCGAATACTGTGAGAGCCAGAACCTTGTTCTATTTCAGAAAAATTCACAGACACACTCCACTACCAAAGTAGAAAATTCCAGTAACCTCCTAGTTCCTTTGTTCCCATGCTTGAAACCTTCTCCCCTTTCTGCACTCTTTATATTGGACAATGGCACTAAGATCACTTCATTGCCCTGACCAGATACTTATTGTATTCATGGCATACACATGTAATACACGATTACATGGAAGCAGTAAGTATAGTGGTAAGTGATAGAAGCTATGTATGGATTAGAATCCAAAGACTAACCCTTACTAATTCTGTGATCTTGGGCAATTTCCTTAACCCCTCTTTGTTCCTGCATAACAGTACCTACCTAATAGGGCTATTGTGAAGATTATTCCATACTCCCCTGAAGTTCAATAAAGTTGCAAATGAGCACACACACAGTATATTGATTGGATTCTCTTTAAATTGATGCCCAGTAGATTCGATGGGTTCTAGGAATCATACTATATTCCCAGTCTGTTCCCTTTTTCATTTGGATGATCATGCTATACCTCTCTCTTCTCACCTTCAACACATCTCTCATTCTTACTTTCATCTGATGATTCTGCTTTCTATTTTACTGAGAAAAATAGAAGCAATCAGAATTGAACCTTGCACACCCTGCCACCAGTACTTCCATCCACCTGTCAAACACTGTACTTATGTATGCTGCCTTTTCTCTGACTGCCATTGCTATTACTGATGGAAACCAACACCTCCATTATGTACAGACCCCATCTTCTCTCATCTGTGCTTCTGCAGAGCCCCAGCAATATCCTTTCCCTTTTCTACGTCAACGTAAAAGTTTTCTTAAGCATAAAAGGTTTTCACCTTCCCACTTGATCTTTCCTATCAACATAACAGCATGCTGTTATTTCTCTCTACCTAAAGAAGTATTGGCCCTACTTCCTTTGTAGCTACAGCTTCACTCTGTCCTCTATTTGTTTACAACAAATCTCCTCAAAGGAGTTTTCTGTACTGTCTCTTATTTCTGTGCTCCCATGCTAGCTCGAACTCACTGCAACCATGTGACCATGACTCTATCAAAACTGTTCTAGTCAATGTCATTGGTAAATTTTTGAGTTCTCACCTTAATTAAATGGAAGTATTTTCTACAGTACGTAAATCATTGACTCCTACTGGGAACATTTTATTCATTTGCCTGCCAAAAACCCACCCTTCTGATTTTCTCTCTTTCCTCATAGGATGCTCCTTTACAGTATCTTTGGTCTTTCAGCCCCTGGGCCCCTTCTCTCTTCTGTCTGCTTTCATTTAATTGTTGACATTGTTCAGTCCATGCTTTTAAATACCATCCATAAGCTGGTGATTTTCAAATTCATATCTACAGTTGAGAGCCTCTCCTCTGAACTTCAGACTCATATTCAGCCAGTGTCTGCTTCTGGTCTAAAGGTGTTTCCAAATTAGCATGTCCAAAATGGAGTTTCTTCTCCTTCCCTAACATGTCTTTCTTTCATATTCTTCTATGTTTCACATAGTGGCAACTCCATCCTTTTAGTTTCTCAGGAAAAAGGACATGGAGGCATCTTTACACCTCTTTCAATCACACCCTACTTCACATGCATCAACAAAATTCCTAGTGGTTCTACCTTCATTATTTACCCAAATCAATCCAGTGCATACGACCATTCCACACAAGTACCCTGGTGCAAGCCATCACCATTTCTTGTCTTTGTAACAGCCTCCCTTGCTTACTGCCAAATCTCTAGAATCTTTAAGAGTACCTGGTATATAGTAGAGTCTCATTCAGTGTTTGTGAATAATAAGTGAAGTAGGAGCTGTTATTATTTTCAACTGTCTTTTCCATGGTCTATTTTATTAAACATAAATATTTTCTACTTGAAGGCTGCTTAGCAGCATCTGACATGTTGTATAGCTCAGTAGTTATAAAAATCTTCACTTTGTCATATGTTAAATGGCCATTTCTAAAATCTTAAAATGCACTTAACTGTCCAATTTTGCTAAGTATAATTTAATTTTGATAATTTGAAAAACACTTAAATGTTGTAGTATCTTGGGATCATTATCAATACTATCCTACAGAAGATGGGTATGAGTTTGCTCTTAATATGTATCAGTTCTTTATTATACACTGGAAGTTAGTTGCTATTTAAAATAGATTTCTAATAACAGATAATTTCATTTTTTTATTTGCTTCTTTCAAATGAAAGTGAATGGCAGAAATTTAACTTTGATATCTAGGCTGTGCTACCCCATTACTTTACTGCCAACAGTTGTTAATGAAAATAGAAGGATGCTTTTGCCAAGTGATTTTGTTCTGTTCACTAAAGTCTTTTGCGTCTTTAAAAGTTTCCTTTGTTTTTCTGGTAATCAGCAGTTTTCTCATTGTTTCCATAGCTGTGTTAATATATTTCACTTCAAATTTTGATTACATTGAACTTCCTTTCTCTATTTTTTATTACATTTTTATAGTTCTCATTCTTACCAGGTGTTATGATTCTCTGCTACTTCCCATACTAATCCTAATCTTCTTAAAATTAGGTGTCAGTTATGGAGTCCTGATTCCCAGCTAGTAATATGGAAGCTTTTGCTTTTGTATCCTCTTTGAGAAAACAAATGAGCCCATCTCAGTGTTGAATTGTTGTAACTTTGGTTTTGCCATCTATGATGATGTCCTAAAACCACAGTATTCAGCCCCATGATCTCTTACCAAATTTAGATATGCTACCTAGGTTCTCTTGTCTATCCTGCAGCAACCCGAAGGATTAATCTGGTTTCCTTTTCACTATATATATATGCCTGGCTAAGGGGATGGCATAGTTTTCCATGCTGCCCTCCATTATTGTCAATTTTATTTTTGTCATAAGGGATTAGTGCTGATTATAGTTGGTAAATAAATAAACAGCAGATTGTAAGATAAGCAAGGGGAAGGAACAAAACCCCTCACATTCTTACAGCAGAAGAAGCTAGTTTAGATCTCTTGCTCCCTCATAAAATCATTACCATAGGAGTGAACAGGGAGTATAGCTCACTAAATCTCTCCAAAAAGCAAGACTTGGAAGAAAGCACTTTAGATCAGCACTGTAGTATAAAATATAATGTGAGCCACATATATTTAAATTTTTCCAGTAGCAAACTTTAAAAAGTATTTTTAAAAGGCAGCATTAATTATAATAAAATACTGAGCTTAATATATCCAGAATATTATGATTTCAACATGTAATCAATATGAAAATTACTACTGAGATGTTTTTTATTCTTTTTCTAGTACTAAGTCTTTGAAGTCCAATATGTATTTTCTACTTACCGTAACTTCACTTCAGACTAGCCACATTTCAAGTGCTCAGTTGCCACTGGAGGATGGTGGTTGTCATATTGGACAGTGCAGCTCAAGGTAAAATATATATAAGTAAAGAGCACTCTTTTTTGACTGAAGAAAACATTTTACATATCTAGACACATCATCCAAGAGAGTCCAGCCAAATCTAGATCAGTCTTCCTCCTTGAATTTTCTCTCAGTTGGGGGTACAATCACTGCTCAGGGAATATTCTGATTTTAGGAACTGCTACTCTTCTAATAATTCTTGCCCCAGAGGCCTTAAATCTACTCAGAGCAGGCAGAATCGATGTATGGGAAAGGGGTTTGTCATCTGTGAGAACTACTTACTCTCTAAGTAATGTTAATTTTGACTTTCTAAATCTCTGTTTCCTCACCCACAAAATGGGATTCACAATATTACTTTCCTCATAGAATTGTTGTGGAAATTAAACGACATCATGAGAGTAAGAGATCAGCATAGCACCGTTGTCAATAATTATTGCTCAATAAATGTTAACTGGCATTATCCATTCTTCCATATTTCAAAGCTAATTTAACGTAACTGTATATTAACAATGCTGGCTCATAGTGGACCTTCACAAAACATTTGCTTATGGAAAGTGCCTATCAATTAAATGTCCAGTAGTTTTTACTGCCAGTTTTGGTTATTTTGATATTTTATGAACCTTAGAAAATCACCACTTATGTGATAGTGCTGGACAGTGGTGGAGGTGATCTTTTCCTTTTCTTGGCTTCCTGCTCTTCTTCCTTCTGATAGCAGAAAATGATAGGATATCAAGCACTGGGCTTTACCATCATCTTCCCTGAGAATGGGAAACCCCGATTATGTTTTCCTACTGTCCAAGCAAAAAGTTCTAATAAACCTAGTGTTGAAACATAAATAAATTAGATTATTGCTTTTTAAATGAACAGTGTGGTTATATCTCAGTCTACTTGAGTGTAAATGCACATGCCATGTAGCTTATATACTTTTGATTCTGTATAATGCCTCTGGTTATTCTCACAGTCGTAATAGTCAAATACATTTATTTGTCCAGGAAGAAATGGATGTGGATTTCACAGATGATAGACTTGTCTCAACTTTTCTCCTGATAGTAAAAATTCAATTTCCCTTTTTATTATTTTAAAAACAGAAATAATTTCACCTGATAAAATGTAAATGTGGTTAACACATCCTCCATCTCATCCATTAAAGAGCTTGTTAAGTTCAAACTTGTTTACTGTACCCATTCCTACCCTCAACTTCATTTCGCATCATTTTATCTTGACATTTTTAGTATTCTCCTTGTGCTAAAGAAAGTTTCTTTCTTCAATAATTGATAAGGTAAAGAAACCTAAGACTTCACAACTGGTTCATTTTTTACTCAGATGGTTCTGCAGCCATCATCTACAGCAGAAAGCACATTCTTTCCCTGAGGCCAAAACAATTACCTCTGACATCATAAAGAAGTTGAACTGGCACATGTGAAAAATGCTTGATGCATTTCATTCAATGAAAAGAGCAGCAAAAGGCTAAAGGTTTTTTTGTAAGTGGTATTAAGAGATATTGAACATAAAGAATATGTAGCTATGATGCATAGGTATAACTTTTTAAAAAATAATCACAATTTTACTTGCATTCTTGAAATCCAAGCAATGGTCAGTCAAAAAGCAATTAGTCTTGTCACAGAATGAGGAATTATATGTGCTTTCTGCCCTGAAGAATGCCTAAGTCTTTTAGAGCAGTTTTGGAGAACAAAGTGGCATGTAATCAACAGTATATGTAAAAGACAGATATGACAGTATAAAAGGATAGGATCTCTTTCGTTCATGCATCCCAAGCCTCTGGATAATGTAAATACAATTAATATACAGACAACAGAGTGTTAAATAAACAGCATCAACTGAACACAGCAGCAATTAACATAGGGCCAGAAGCACAGACTGCTTTTTCTGTTATATAGATCACTTTGTCGTTGTTGTTGTTAAGTCTGTACCATTATGATGGAGGAGGATGGTATATTAGAAATACTGCTCTGGGACAGAAGATTCCTGGGTTCTCTTCTTAGCTGCACTACTAAGTGTGATATCACTAAACTCAGATTCTCTTGAGTTTCAGTTTCCTCATCTGTAAAATGAGAGAATTGTATTAGATGCTCTCTAAGGTCTTTTTCAGCACAAACATCCCCTAATTCTAATGCTGTTATAAACCTACTTCTGGTCCCTGTGGAGAGGACATAGAACCTACAAATGTAGCCTCAGTGAACAGTGAAGGATAAATGAGCAATACTCTTCATGTGATTTCTCAGGTTCCTGTTCACATGTGACTTACTTTTTCTAATTAAAATGAAATCTATATTGTTTTGTTGTTCAGGAGAGAATAACTAAGTAGAAATAAATCATACAGTAACTTATATATTCCTTTTATTCTATCAGCAAGTAGGATGTATGCCTTAAATTGTTTTGCTTTTTCCAATGTCAAATGTCCCAAATACAACCCTTAGTCTAAGATTCTGTCTTATTTGGTATTCCTTAAGCATGATTTTCAAATTTCTGCTTCTTCTGCTGATAGCATTTTATTATTCTATTCTTCCCATTCCCCAGGCTCTATCCATCTGCAGCCTTCCTTCATAGGCCAGCTCAGGTACAATGAATCAAATTCATTTCTCAGCAAGTTTCACCAAAAAAGCACCAGGAATGTAAATCAATAGTAGTGAAAGCTCAACATGAAATGTTAACATGAAAAAATGAGTTCAGGGCTTCCCTGGTGGCGCAGTGGTTGAGAGTCCGCCTGCCGATGCAGGGGACACGGATTCGTGCCCCGGTCCGGGAAGATCCCACATGCCGCGGAGCAGCTGGGCTCGTGAGCCACGGCTGCTGAGCCTGCGCGTCCGGAGCCTGCGCTCCGCAACGGGAGAGGCCACAACAAGGAGAAGGGCCCACGACACAACAAAAAAAAAAAAAAAAAAAAAAAAAAGAGTTCAGTGTGATGGCATGTATGATTTGAAGTTGTGTGGGAATGTTAACTCTGAGGCAGAGACATATATGATAAAGAAGAGAAATAAGCTGCTGTTAAGAGAGCAGAAACATGAAGAGAACCGCTGTCCATAGCAGAACATTGGGATGACTACAGTGGTCACTTCTCTTTTGGGCCTGTTCTTTCTGCATTATTACTCTTGCTCTTGCCCTTCCCAAGCTGAGTTACTTGGGCTCTTCTCATCCATGTACTGATATCCTCTCCCCCTCAGTTTATCAGCCCAACAAAGAAATGTCCAAGTGTGATGTGTGTGTGTGTGTATGTGTGTGTGTCAGTGATTCAGTGATCTTTTTGCCCAGACAATCCCATTTAGACTAAGTATGTTTGCAAGATTTGGCCTTTAGCCATACTGGGCATTAAAGTGCTTTGTTGAAAAAAAGAGCTGCCAGTTTCTGGAGCTGAATAATGATTCTCCCATAGATGGAAGAATCTGCCACCATCAATGTTTCTATTAAATTGCATTTTTTTTCTTCTCTACACTTACAATAAATCTCTCATGTGGAGCAACATGAGTGAATCTCTGTAGTTTGCAACCACAAATATCAACTAAAATGATAAATATTTGTTGCTTGATTTCAAAGTTTGTGTATCTTGGGATGAGGGTAGGAGAGAAATGGACTGTATATTATTTATTTCTTCTTCTGATAATTGTCATTGAGTGATTGTTATAGGTAAGCAGAGGATCTATTTTCTAACATGCGTTAATTTAAACATTAATTTCTTATGGTTTTCTGATGCTCTTCTATTTGCAAGACAGTTACTATTTCAAATTTACATATGGTGAATAGTTGGCAAGTGACTGAAGTGAGAAATGAAACCTGGATGGATCTAATAGCTCCCTTTCCATGGCATCCCACAGCCTGTAAATCATTTTAATGTAGCCTTTAAGCTACATTATCTGACACCATGTTCTACCTTTCCCTTCCCCTCCCCTAAATCTACACCAGCCACACTGGCCCTTTTCCTATTTCTTGAATACCTCAAGTGATTCACTTCCTCAGGACCTTTGCACTTGCTGTCCCCTATGCATGGAAAATCTTTCCTCAGATATACACTCAATTTATTCAGATCTCTGATTAAAATTTATCTCCTGATATATGCATTCTTTGATCATTCATTCCAAATGACTACCACTCATTACCCTCTGTCCCCTAATATTTCCTTCTGTTTTTCATAGTCCTTAGCACTATCTGACATTATTTTATGTTGATTTTCTCTCACTATTTTAAAAATATAACATCTTCAAAGTAAGCATTCATCACTGCAGAAGTTTTCTCTCCTGGTCACTGTAGAATCAATAAAAACTACTATAGTATCTGTCACAGAGTAATTGTTCAATAAACATTTATTGAATGAATAAAGCAAAAAATTAGTATAGGAAAATAAGTTGAAATTCTCATAGAGTTCATCAAAAATAAGTCAAGAGAAAAATGAACAGGCAAGTAAACTCTTCATGACTCTAAAATTTATTTCAAGGTTTTTTTAAATGAATCTGAGTACACTGATACCCTTTAGCTGGGTGAAAATAAGCCTTCGCTCTCTGGTTATTTAAATAGCAATATCTCTTAAAGTGACATATCACTTAGATCAATACTCCTTTGGAGGAGAAAAGATAAACTGCTCTCTTGAGTTTCTGATAAATTTTATGAATCCAAATTATTACAGTTGAAAACATTCATTTAGCCGCTAGTTCAGTTGATTTTTAAATCCTCTGAAATTATGCCATAAACATAACAAAAGTTAAAAAATACCTTTTCTTTTTTGATATGTTAGCACAAATGGCTATGTATATAAAGCAGTGTTTAAGCAATCTAAGTGATGGGTTATTTAGAAAATACACAGATTTTTCTTCTTAATTTAATCTAAATTGAATCAGATTTTACAAGTAAGCCCTAATGGCAGTTTAAAAGCCTGGTAAAAGCAGAATGAGTGCGGAATGTTATAATACCTTATGCTTCTGTAGTTTTTCCCTTGAATGAATGTAAGAACTGTGTTAATGCAGTATTTCTTGCCTGCCTGTTTATCAAACCACGGTAGGGTCAGACTTTCTGGGACTAAACTGGTAGCCTTTGAGTATAAAGAATGTCAGGTAAATGGATGTAAATTGTCTGTGTCTTGACCTCAGGGCTCAGACACAGCATCAAGGGACAAGTGTTCCACAAACCCAGCCCATTAACCAAGAAAGCCCTCTGCCTGTGTATAGGGACAGAAGGTTACCAACAGCATGCAAGTAAAAACCTCACTGTCACTTAGTCACGATTTTTCTTCCACGTGTAAAAGAATGCATTCTGTGTGCCAACATTGTTCAGCTTGCAAATTCTGTCTGCTCAGTTCTAAGACACTGACTATCCACCTAAAGGTCTGATTAAGAAGGAAAAATAGAGTAGTCTCCAGGGGCATACTAATTTCAAGCTTATGTGAGTGTTCCCGTAGATAAATTTACCAAGGTTACAATGTGCTTGCCTGGCAATTTATCTAGATTACTGAGAAGAGAGTGCTGTAGGAAAAAACCTTCCCTCAAAGCTAAAATAATCGTTTCTATCCATTAGTTATGAAGAAGTACCTAAAGAAACTCCAATCCAAACAGAACTGTTGAGTGATAAAGATATCAGTACTGCTCTCTCTGAAGGACCTATACTCAGTATGTTAATAGGAAAGAAGGAAGGGAGGGAGAGAGGATGGATGGGAGACAGACAAATAGATGCAAGTAAGACAGTATACTTCCTACTCTAGTTAACCAGCTCTTTTAAAACCAAACTAATTTTGCTAAACCTTGTACTTTCTTTGAGATGTATGGAATATAGGGAAGAGGTTGCTAAATCAGAAATGCTCAGTATTTATTTGAATTAAGACCTTTGTGCTAGGATTGTCATTGAAAGATTTTACCCAGAAAACCTATAAATAAAAAGATTCTGGAATGCTTTCTACCTGATTCATTCAAGTTGTTTATATATGGGCAGACTTCACTCTTTGCTTCTTGGGATCATTTGTGAACTCCTGATAAGAGCTGGGCACTGTGTTAAGTTGGGAGTATAACTGTCAATGAAAACATAAAGGATTCCTGTGCTCTGGAAGATTAGGTATTAGTAGGGGAGACAGATATTAATAAAAATATAACACCCACACAAAAAGGCACCAAGTTATTATAAACACACACATACAAATGTAAATAAAGGTAAATGTAAAAAATAACCACACTATTAGTGTGATGAAGGAAAACTCTGTGCCACAGCAAGCATGTACTTAGTCTAAAGGAACAACGAAGGAGTTTTAAAAGATGTGGTGTTTGATTGTAATTATGTGATGGGATGGAGTTAGTTGTTAACTAAAAGTATTGTGGTAATCATTTTGCAGTATATATGTGTACCAAATGTCATGTTGTACACCTTAAACATACACAATATTAAAAGTCAATTATATCTTTAAAAAAGATATTTGAAGAGAGAGTAGAAGAGTTTAGAGGAGATAAACTGGAAGGCAGCAGGAGCATTCAATACGGAGGTACAGCAGTGGGGGAAAGGGAGCCAAGATATCAGAAGGAGGACTGCAGCCCAAAGGAAAACACATCCTAGGGCTGGTTGAGGGTGGAATGGTAGACAGGCTTGTATCATTCAGAGCCTTTTCTTTCCCATTACCTACAAAGAATGTAAAGCATAATAAAAGATTCCAGATGGTTTCCCACGGTGATTTTAAAGTCCATGACATTCTAGGGTTATTATAGTCTCAAATACCTAAAACAAATGATAATTAAACAAACAAAAAAAAGCCCACTGGTTTGCAAATAATAATTTGGAAAAAGATAATCTGAATTTTTAGAATTTTTACCTTACTGAGATTAGAAATGCATGTGCTCAAGTGATTAATGTAAATTATAATTAATGGGTAAACACTTTAAAAGATATAGCTAAATATTTTAATGACTACACACAAATTAGTATTTTATATTTGGAGAGTTCTATATTGTGTTTTTGGTTCAAATAGTCTTGTAGAAATTATTTTTATTTTGTGTTTTGACTGTCTAAAGAATGAATTATTAGGTTTTACATTTGAGCTGTGATATAATTGGCTAAATAGAAATCTTTTAAAATCTCTAAGGTATCTTGCAAAGAGGTCACCAGGAATATAAATAAAGCAGAGAAGAAAAATTGCTTTTAGAAATGTTTGGGCTCTAGAGAGCTGTTTTCTTTTATATTTAATTTAGCTTCCTTGCTGTGACTTCTTGGTTTTTGAAATAATAAAATGAGATCATTTAAATAGATGAAGACAAAATCATTAATTTGTTTGTGATGAACACAGTTGTCAAGGTCTGCCAGAAATAAATATGTCCAAGTATAACACCGCCAGGATTTTTAGTAGTAGTTTTTAAATGATTTGTACTGCTATGCCTGCATATCGCCATAAAATTTTTCTAACTATATTAATGTTCTTCCTGATGAAAACAGTTCTACTTCTGTGTCATTTATGTGAATAGAATTATGAGAATCATAAAGGACATTTCATATTTAAGTACTGAATTTCTGTTTATGAAAAGATATTTTCCCTTTATGCCTATAGGTAAACAATTGTGTTTGGGGTCCTATTTTGAGTTAGCTAGGCCATTCTTAAGTTTTGCTGTGAGTATAGCAAGTGTACAAATATCTACACAGCTGATTTTATTTGCACCTTACTAAATATTTGCTAATATTTGACTAATGTTTGGTTATTTGTCTCACTCTTAACTCCACCTATTACTAGAATAACTTAAATTATTCACATATTATTATTTTTTTAACATCTTTATTGGAATATAATTGCTTTACAATGGTGTGTTAGTTTCTGCTTTATAACAAAGTGAATCAGCTATACATTTACATATATCCCCATATCTCCTCCCTCTTGCATCTCCCTCCCACCCTCCCTATCCTACTGCTGTAGGTGGTCACAAACCACCACCGAGCTGATCTCCCTGTGCTATGCGGCTGCTTCCCACTAGCTATCTATTTTACATTTGGTAGTGTATATATGTCCATGCCACTCTCTCACTTCGTCCCAGCTTACCCTTCCCCCTCACCATGTCCTCAAGTCCATTCTCTACATCTGTGTCTTTATTCCTGTTCTGACCCTAGGTTCTTCATAACCATTCTTTTTTTTCTTTTAGATTCCATATATATGTGTTAGCATACCGAATTTATTTTTCTCTTTCTGACTTACTTCATTCTGTATGACAGACTCTAGGGCCATCCACCTCACTACAAATAACTCAATTTCATTTATTTTTATGGCTGAGTAATATTCCATTGTATATATGTGCCACATCTTCTTTATCCATTCATCTGTTGATGGACACTTAGGTTGCTTCCATGTCCTGGCTATTGTAAATAGAGCTGCCATGAACATTGTGGTACATGACTCTTTTTGAATTATGGTTTTCTCAGGGTATATGCCCAGTAGTGGGATTGCTGGGTCATATGGTAATTCTATTTTTAGTTTTTTAAGGAACGTCCATACTGTTCTCCATAGTGGCTGTATCAATTTACATTCCCACCAACAGTGCAAGAGTGTTCCCTTTTCTTCACACCCTCTCCAGCGTTTATTGTTTGTAGATTTTTTGATGATGGCCCATTCTGACTGGTGTGAGGTGATACCTCATTGTAGTTTTGATTTGCATTTCTCTAATGATTAGTGATGTTGAGCATCCTTTCATGTGTTTGTTGGCATTCTGTATATCTTCTTTGGAGAAACGTCTATTTAGGTCTTCTGCCCATTTTGGGATTAGGTTGTTTGCTTTTTTGATATTGAGCTGCATGAGCTGCTTGTGAATTTTGGAGATTAATCCTTTGTCAGTTGCTTCATTTGCAAATATTTTCTCCCATTCTGAGGGTTGTCTTTTCATCTTGTTGATGGTTTCCTTTGCTGTGCAAAAGCTTTTAAGTTTCATTAGGTCCCATTTGTTTATTTTTATTTTTATTTCCATTTCCCTAGGAGGTGGACCAAAAAGGATCTTGCTGTGATATTAGTTTTTCCTTTATACTGTTAGGACATGTAAAATTTTAAGAAATTTGATACTGATCATAATTTAAAGATTTATCCAGATATGAGTGTTCCAGGTTTCCATTTTTTTTATAATAATTGGGCAGGTTTCCATTTTAAGGTTATGTTTAGCTCTTCTACTTCATAACATTTAAACTTTAATTGATATTTTACAGAATTTCAGGGATTTATTTAGTTTTTCAAATCTCAAACGTCCATTAGCCATAAAATCCATGCTTACTTTTAACAATAGCTATTTTAATTCCTTTGGAAAATGCTTTTATTTTTCAATATACCTTTTTTAATGAGAAATTTAAATGTAAAAATAAAAAAAGTAAGGAATATAAGTACAGTTGTGTGTTTGTACCATGGATTAGAGAATTGATTTTTAGAAGCCAAGTGATGCACGTATGTACTGTTCTATCTATTCTTTTTTCATGCCCACACATATATAACATGCAATTCTCTGTCTTATACATCTCTCCTGGTATTTTTTTCTAGTGCTTTGTATAGAGTAGTTATTTAATAATAATATTTGTTGGTAGAGATGAAGAAGGAATGGACAAATCAGAGTGTCTCTGTGGGACAAGTTAGCAAAGATTTCATAGAAAGTGTTGGGGAAAACCATCCATACTACAGATGTTTATTAATCACGGATGGTGTAACTTTTTGACCAAAATGTTATCTAAATTTTTTCACAGAATTGTAGAGGTAAAAGTGACCTTATAAAGCAAAAAAGTAAATTTTTTTCTTGTATGTGTGCATGTTTTTTTTGGAGGGTGGGGAATGAAAGGGAGGAGAAATAATTTGCATAGCTTGAATTTGAAAAAAAAAAGAAATCCCTGCGTATTTTAACTACTATCAGATTTTCAGCATTTATAGGCTAATTAGAGAGCCCGTCCTTTTTTAAAAAGATGCAGTATCATTTGACTTTTGGCATCCATTTGCACCGAAGTAGCCCACACTCACCAGGCTGCTCGTGGCTATTGACACCACAGCAGAGACCTCACTTTGATGTCTTCCTGATTCCCACTGATAGATCTGTTGCATTAGGCCTCCATGCCTAAGTGTTGAAACACAGCCCATTAATTCCATGGAGCTTCTGTCTTTTATAATAAACAGGCTTACATTCCCCTTAAAATCATAGAAATCTAGACTCTGAGGGTGCAAGGTTCATCTTGTCTATTTTCCTTGCGAACCCCCATAGGAAACTTGATTTCTATTTGGTATAAAATCCCTGTTTCCTGCTATCTATATTATTTATGACACCCTTGATAATACGATCTCCCTAGGAACCCATGTCTATTATTTAAAAATGTAATCCTATTTTGAGATTAAAGGTTTGAATGCTCTTCATTTTCCTTTAAATTATCTGTTTATTAAAAATATAATTTTGATTGTTGCAGCATAGGACAGAGTAGTGAGATTTAGAAGTCAGTTGTTAATATCATCTGAAATGATAGGACCTTCCATATTGAGTGCCGTACTGACTATTGCAAACAACTCCCTTATATCAAGTTGATACTTGGTTTCTTCCCGTAGAATCCATTTACACCTGTTATAGTCTATTCATAAAGAATGTATATCATTCCTCTCCCCATGACAATCCTTCTGCTATTTGAGAACTTCTTTTTCTTTAAAACATCTTTCCAAGTTAGACATTCCCAGTTGCTTCAACATTTCCTTGTCATCCTGTTTGTCATTGCACACCACCCTCCCTCGCCCTTTTTAAATTACTTTAAAAGTGTGGAATCCTAGATTATGTCATATCTTTCAGATGTTGTCTGCACAATGAACAGTGGCATGGGACTATAACTGCCCTGCCCAGGCCCACATAGGACACTCCCAATAATGTAGCCTAAAATTGAGTGAAGTTGTTTCAGTTTTATCACATTTTTCATATGCATTGACTTTATTGCTCATTAAAATACCTATGTTAAACTTCCTTCTATCTACAGTATATATTTATTTAGTTGAGTGTATGTACATTTTTTTTTTTTAACCAAAGGAATGATTTTACAGGTTTGGGTACTGTCATCTAGTTAGAGTCAACAAAATACTTGATAAGCAAGGAATGTAAATATATTTTTGGCTTCCTTTTTTTTTTTTCTAACTTTAAGTCATTCTTAATATTCACCCGGGTCCTACCTCTATAATGTCATTTATTTCTCCAGATGCAACGAGAATGGGTTAGTACTAAGAGATAAGCATAAGAGGGTAGAGAAGCTCTTTTACATGAACATGAATGAGGGAACAGCCTCAAATTATAGAATAAATATTTATTGAAGATTTATTGTATAATACTATAGTAAGGTAAGCTAAGAGTGGAATAAAAAATAATTAAAAGAAACACAGTGAATCCCCAGTCTTAGGAAATGTTTTATACATATTATAGGAAAATATATACATAAAATAAAGGACTCTTTCTGAGCAAATATATTTGAACAAATATAAAGCAAATTCAAAAGGGCAAAATGTATAATTGAATGGCAAAGGATGGAAACTAAGGAGATATTCTGAACAGGATATGAATAGCTACACAAAGCATCCTTGAAGAGTTTATGTTTGCATATCTTGGAAGAAATGTTCAAGGACAAGACTTCCAAAAAACTGTGGTATGTTGAGATAGTGTTCTTCCTATTACTAGAAATAGACTGATCTGATTAATCATATTTCTGATGATTATGGTGGGAATTCATGAATTTTCTGACAGGTCTGCTACCTGACCTCTGCATTCTTTCTACCTTTGATATCCTATGACAAAGAAAGTAAAGAATAAAGTTTCTTAAAAATCGTTTCTCTCTTTACCTACAGCTGTGCTTAGATATCTCAAAGAAATCAGAAACATAAAGTCTGACCTCACAGGAAATTACCAAAAATGAAAGAATAGTGCAGTAGTATGTTAAACAATGATTTGCCACACCACCTGGAATTGGCAAGTAAGAAGTCATGGTTTTCAGAGATCCATGTAGGCCAGTAACGTCAGATTAGTTTTCTTTAAGAGGTATAAATTGAGTGGTGCTTTGAAAGCAGAGAATGAAAGTAAGATTGATATTCCAGGGGAGACTTTCAGTAGACAGTGAGCCATGGAAACATAAAGCAACAGGAGAGAGAAGAGGATGATGAGAAAGCCATCTTCATGTCATCTCACCCTAGGTCAGGACCTTATTCACTCTAAAGGGCTTGGCCATCCCAGAAGTTGTGAAGGGCCCAGGCTATTTCTAGAGTGGTGCCTTTCAACTAATGCTGGCTCATAGTTCCAATTTCATGCTGATTGCCAACTAGTCTTCATACCTTTAGTCTCCTTGATACTCATCTTTGGGGTCCTTAGCCTTTAATCATCCAACACACCATGTCAGATCAATCTTCTGAAAATACTACTGTGTTTAAGAATCTGTAATTATGGTCAGTAGTCCATGTCTATTCCATATAGACTGATGGTAAATTTCATCCATAGTAATATTGCTAATAGTTATTTATCGAAGATTTAACATGTATAAGGAACTGACCAAACATCTTCCATGCATTACTTAATTCTCATAAAAAACCCTATGAAATTGGCAACTTAACTTTAGGACACACAGTCTAGTATTTGATAGTATGATGCCTGTATCAGTTCATTCATTCGATTACTCATTCAACAAATATTTATTAAATGTATATTATACATTGGGCACTAATGTAGGATGGTAGATCTCAGCTGGGGACATTTTTGCCCCCTAGGAGATGTTTGGCAATGTTTGGAGATATTTTTGTTTGTTACACCTGAGGGGAGTGGATACTGACAGCTGTGGGGTAGAGGTCAGGGATGCCACTAAACCTACTATGCACAGAGCAGCCCCCCACAGCAAAGGATTATCTGGACCCACATGTCCATCGTGCTGAGGCTGAGGAATCATGATGTAAGGTTAACACATATCAGGCCTAACAAATCACACACATCTCTGCCCTTGTAGAGCTTGTTATTAGTTTGGAAAGCAGATATAAAATCAGTAACCACAAAATTAAATACATAGGTATTAAATGTGATAAATCAATGGAAAATAATATATAGGGTGCTATAAAAGAATAAAACTGGAGGGTTAATTTAGATTCTGTTTCAGGGAAGTGCCAGGGAAACCTTTTAGAAAGAAATATTTAAACTGAAATCTAATGGAAAAATAAGAGTTCACAAGGCTAAGCATGTGCAGAGGATCTGAAGAGCGAAGGAACATTATACTTTCGAAGAGCAGGAGAAAAGCCAGTGGGAATGGACCAGAGTGAACTGGGTGTGTGTAGATGAGACAGGAGCTGGTCTTTGATTGTCTTATGTATATGTCTTTCTAATAAGTTTGCAGATTCCCATGAGGAGAACATAACAAATACAGTATTCATTTTCTATCCTATGGAGCACTTTGAACAATATTGGGACATAATAGGTACACAATAACTTCTTGCTAACTTGACTCGTGCATTTTTCCAAGAAATCCAATTTCTAGATTGTATTATGCCTGTTTCCACTTTTGGGGAATTGTATTGCCTTTGACAATCTTTCTGATTAATTCAGGGATTGCTTCCCATTGAGGACTCAGCCTGAGCACTGCCATTTGTCAGGCACTCACCGTGTCTGCAGACTGCCCGGGGCTGCGCTAAGCTTTTTATATAACCACTATTAGTAAATCACTTCTTGTCAGCTGGCCTTATTTTGGAATTTGAATAAAAACTACAGATTATGTTATTCTTCCTGAAGAATTCTTACTAAGTACCATTTTCCTCTACTAAGTATTTGTAAATTGTTTAAATGTTAGGACAAATAGTCACTTTACTATATGAAGAATTCAGATGGTTTATAAGATCCTGAATTATCACAATCCACTTAATACTTGGAATAAGCTAATATAAATACTCATAAAATATATAATAAAGAAAAACCCTTTGGAATCTGAGATTTTCGTATGAAACAATTTTCAGATATTAACATTGGAGGATGAATTTTTCAAAGGTCCTGTTAGACAAAGGGAAATGTCCTAAAAAGAATACTTTGTGTTCATTCCAAATACTCCCTGAATTTATATTATATTTTGTAAAGTAAGTGAAGGTGTCAATTTAGATCAGTGAATTCAAAAATTCTTCACATTTTTAAAAAATGATTAATACATACTTTTTTATAATCTTAAATAAAATTTAAAATCATCTTGGGCCGAACTGGAATTTTGATTAAGCTTCTTCTAGAGAAATAAATGACTGATCTTTAAAAATTCATAAAAGGAATGACCTGTTTTTATTGTAATAGGTAAATAAAATACCTCTATGAACAGCTATATATCACATACATAGTTGATCTCCTGCAACTTAAGTATGCTGAATTTTAATATTTTGTTAGATTACTTTCTAAAGTGTTTCTTGGTATATTTAGCATATAATCAGTGTTCTGTGTGCTCCATAAATATTTATTGTGACAGGATGAATAAATAATCATTAAAGGGCTAATTGTGTCATATACCCTGAAATATAAATTGACAAATTGTGTGTGTGTGTGTGTGTGTGTGTATATATATATATATATATATATATGTATATATATACACATACCTACAAATACACACAGCCTTTTTCATATCATTTTAATAAAACTTTTGCTTTGGGCAATATTTAAATTTAGGGAAATTTAAAAAATCTCTATCACTTTGCTCTTTTCTTCATTCTCTTGATTCATGAATTGCTTGCTTTCTGGAGTTAGCCTGATATTCTTCCAAGGCAGCAAAAATGGTGCAAACTTATCAAAAGGTTAGTTCAAGCTCATGTTCCTTTGGCCTCTTGCCACCCAGGGGTAAGGTTCCTGGCAGAGGACTATATAGTCACTTCAGAGAATACTTTTGTTTGAAGGAGTAAAAAGGAAAAAAATATATGAAAAATTCATGGTCCTTCATTGGCATGCATACTGTTATTCGATTTTCATCAGACAGTAAATGAGAAGAACCTGAAGTCTTGTCTGTGTTAACAGAGCTCTTTTAGATGCTGGACGGCCCCTGTAAATAAACACTCAGCATGTCATGAAAAATTCTACCACTGCATACAAGAATAAATTTTGTCACATTGGGGCCTAAATATAGGCAGTGATTTTCATGACTGGCCACTATTAATAAAACATTTACATTAATAACAAAATGCATGGAAGAGGAGATGCATCATGAGATAAAGTTACCATATAGGGTCCAGAGGCAGGTGTGAGATTTACAGTTCATTAGGCATGCTGATTACATTCAGAATTAAATTAATATAGAGAAATAAGAAGAATATCAGTTTTTGCAAGTATATTTTGGAAAGCACTTTCTGCCTAATCTTTGAGCTAAGTGCTGCAGGTGAGGTTGAGGAATTTTCTATCTATAACAAAATTTAAAACATATTGAATTGAATTGCAGTGACATACCTTAAATATTCAGCTTTCTCTAAATGATAATCATCTTTAAGTCATATATATGTGAATGAGAGGCAGTGTGTGATTTATGATATTAGAATAGCATAGCACGTTAGAGCTGAAAGTTAGAAATCATCTAAAATTGTCTGCTTCATTTTGCAGGTGATGAAACTGACACCAGTAGAGTCAAATGATTTCTCACATTTTCATGATAAACTTCTAAACTTTTTTTTCATTATTTCCTCACTCTACCAATCTATTTAGCTTTTATTATCACAGAAAAAAAAATTAAATATCACACTTTCACTTTTAGAATTCTAAAATTAAGCTTTGGTCCATTGCTTCTTATTTATTATTTAGTAATTTCCAGGTTAATATCATTGCAAAAACATAACAATGGGCTTATGTAAATACATGATCTATTTCATATAGATGACTTGTTTTGGGAGTAGGGAAAAATGTGCTAAAGGGCTCAACATGCATTTTGCAATATGTAAGAGACAGGCATTTTTATTTATCTGTTGATCTGTTGCTTTTAGCCATGAAGCAAGGAATGTGCTTTGGTTTGCTTTTCTCACAGCTACATTCCTCATATGTCTGAGTGACACAAATAGACAGGCTGACAACAGATTTATTACCTAAAGCTCAGCTGAAAAATTAAGTGATACAGCTAAAAGTCATAGTCTGCCTGAGCACCCTCTTGCCATTACAGGAGTGAGTGAGCACTAAAAATCCCAGAATAATAAAGTGGTGAACTATTTGGGAGAAAAAGAAATTGGGAATAAATCACTAATTTGATCAGTCTTGAGTGACTGACTAAAACAGGGAAATAATTCTTTAAAAATCTGTCCATCTTTAAATTCTTTGCCTTTCTAGTTCTTTCCAGTAATCTATTAGGTTATCTCCCCACATTTTTAAAATGTGATAGACTTTTTTAATGGGAATTTTCCATCTTTCCTCAGATTATCTGTTGAGCATTACTGGAAGCTCGTTTCAGCAGAATGGTATGTGAAGGTAGTCACCAGACTGAAGTTAGAGGCCAGAAGAATGTTTAATTTACATATTTTCAGATGATACTGCATATATTAAATACATAATTTAAGGTAGCTAAAAATAATCATTTGTACAATAAAATTGGCAAGACCATTAAATTTTTTTTATTTTTTTTATTGAATGTCATAATAATTTCTGAAATGAGATTGACTCAAAAGCTTCCTTTTAAAATATGAGCCAAATTAGCATTCTGTATTTGGTACAACGATGGTCTTGAATTCCACTTTATTGGAGGTAGTTTTTTTTTTTGTTTGTTTGTTGCAGTGGTAAATGGGAGTGTTTTCTTGATTTCACTTTCAGATTTTTCATCATTAGTATATAGGAATGCCAGAGATTTCTGTGCATTAATTTTGTATCCTGCTACTTTACCAAATTCATTGATTAGCTCTAGTAGTTTTCTGGTAGCATCTTTAGGATTTGAAGGTAGTTTTGCATGTCTTTCTTTTATATTGTTTCAAGAGGAACATTTAATGACTCTTGTGTTATTTTTTTAAATTTCCACAATCATGATAGAATTATAAGAAAATGAAAATATGTTCAAGTCTGGGAAATTTTGGTTGGTTTGAACAACATGCCCAAAGGTAAAACTAATCTCATGTCTTATTATGTGCCAATACTTTCTTCTTTTTTATGATTAAGTTAAAAAATTATTTACAAGGGTTGCAGGATGCATTATCCCAGTGTACTTATACAGTGAGGGTGAAATAACATGAACAGAATAAAAATATCTTTACTTTGAGTGCCACTTAGGTAAGAAGTATGTATGATCACAGAAGTATATCTTCTCGGATATACTTCTCGGATATATCGGAAGGAGCTACATCCGAAATCACTGAATTTTTTTTTTTTTTCCAGAGGTAGAATACAGGTGAAAGAGTTGGGAGTGGGGAGAGGTGGGCAAAATAGTTTTGACAGTTTGCTCTTCCATCTAAAAGCCTCAAAGTTCTCTAATGTATTTATTCAGAATTATCCTCGCATGATATTGGTCTTTATGGTTGTCTGATTTGCTTATGTGATACTTTCTCTAGCTTAGGTTAAAAATAGAATGAATGCAATAGAGCTGTGGAGTCTTTTTTGATGAATAGAAACATTAGTGGAAATCTAATAAATTCAGACATAAAATATTGATTGATCTTTCTCTACTTATTCTCGTGAATTCTTTTAAAATTACAACATCTTATATTTTCAATATTACATGAAAAGCAAAATATAAGGCTAAAGTTTGCTCTCCAAATTATGACTGATTTATCCTTTGTGACGCTGAAGGTCAAATTCTTTTATTGAGTAATTATAGTAATGTTTAACATGACAAAATGCTCAGATAGCCTAGGATAATAATGAACCAACCTGGTGCCAAGAGGAAAACTGTCTTTTTATACTTTCAACTATGTTCTTTATTCCCTCAGGTATTTAAAATACAGTGGAAATGTTAGTAGAATCCAGATATACTAATTTTTTGTCTTTCTCTTTACTTCTACAACATGTGACTCTTAAGAGAATAAACCCTTTAGATAAGTAATCACTACAATTATTCAGTATGTCATAATATTAGTAGGTCTAGATCTGCATGCCTCTAATGTGTTTGTGCGTGGAGAGCTACCCTCCTCAGAAACCCCTAGCAATCATTTCTCCTGAATATAACTGGAACAATATTATACAATGTGTATAATGGAAGCCCACATACAATAGGTCTTAATATTTAAAATTTTCAAATCATGCTAAGAAACTGTAAATTAAAATATGTTTGAATTGACTACCTTGACAAATTTGACAAATATATCGCCCTGATGATCTGGAAGAATTGGTTTGAATTTAGGGTACTCGGATTCCTTTGAATTCCTCACTTAGCATCGTGATGCAGATAGAGCTGGCCCCTTGTCCCTATCCATTCACTCTTCTACCCCAGACTACATCTTTTGTAAGAAGAGTCTTTGCTTGAAAGTGTGAATGTCCCAAATCATATGTCAGTTCTGCATGCATACCCGTAAAGACAATTACCTGTTAGTTTAGCAGTGGGCAAACCAGAGGAGAGACCCAGTTGAATTCTGAAATGACTTGTTGACCTTTGGATAGCTAGTTCCAGGGTCTTGTGTACCTGGAACATAGTTGGAGCCTTGCTATTCAAAATGGCCCCCTACAAGCAGAATCAGTAAAATCGGGGATCTTGCTAGAAATGTGGAATCTCTGGCTGCACCTTAGAATTACTTAGTCAGAATCTTTGTTTTAAAGGATCCCCAGTGATTCCTGTGTGCGTCACTGTTTGAGACCCATTGGTATAAAAGATGGCAGTGTGGTTGGCAGGGACTCCAGCTGGGCACATCTCCTTTGCCTCTCAGATTTTTCTCTCTCTGATATCACTAACTTCCAAATATAGGCTATAAGGTACATAAAGATGTATCTTAGTCACCACTGTAGCAACTGGCTATATTGTTTGTTTGGTTTTTTTTTGCAGTACGCAAGCCTCTCACTGTTGTCGCCTCTCCCGTTGCGGAGCACAGGCTCCAGACACCCAGGCTCAGCGGCCATGGCTCACGGGCCCAGCCGCTCCGCGGCATGTGGGATCTTCCGGGACCGGGGCACGAACCCGTGTCCCCTGCATCAGCAGGCGGACTCTCAACCACTGCGCCACCAGGAAGCCCTGTTTTGTTTTTTGAATAAAATTTCAGACCAAAGACATGTTCTAATAGAATAATTTAAATATATAATTCAAACATCCTGTCTCATACTGATAGGAAATAATGATTGTAATAGGAGGCCTCAATTTAAACAATCAAATGATTTATTTGGCTGTAAAGATTTAACTTATTATTATTTGTTTTCTCCTTAACGGCATAAGGTCAAGGTCTGTTCTATACATGTAAATACATACATTTTGCTACATGAAGTATATAAGCAGCTGTTGATTATAGCCCAAATGCTAGCTGCATAAATGCACAGACTACAACCCAGTTCCTTATGTTTAGCATCTAATGTATTTCTAACATTGAAGACTACAGTTAATCATTGATGCTTTTTTTTTAAATTTTAGTTTTACTTCAAGTCTTTCTTTACTTTCTGCCAACATTAATCATGTACATATTGAAAAAAATCAATATGATGGCCATGTTTGTGGTCTCAGTTGCCTTACATGTATTTTTAAAATAACAACACTGGTTGAAATCCTTAAAATGTTAATGAATTTTTATATTAAATATTTAGAAATATAAGGACTTCCCTGGTGGTGCAGTGGTTAAGAATCCTCCTGCCAATGCAGGGGACATGGGTTTGAACCCTGGTCTGGGAGGTTCCCACATGCCACGGAGCAACTAAGCCCATGTGCCACAACTACTGAGGCTGCATTCTTGAGCCCACGAGCCACAACTACTGAGCCTGCGTGCCACAACTACTGAAGTCCACATGCCTAGAGCCAGTGCTCCGCAACAAGAGAAGCCACCACAATAAGAAGCCCGTGCACTGCAACGAAGAGTAGCCTCCACTCGCCGCAACTAGAGAAAGCCCACGTGCAGTAACAAACACCCAACATGGACAAAAATTAATTAATTAATTAATTTTTAAAAAAATTAGAAGTATACATTTATCTTTAAGGTTTATGTGATTGATGACACTATTTTTGATGTTGAATATTGACTTCTATACCAAGAAGAATTACTATTAGAGGGCTAGCAGTATTTGGCCTTAAAAATTATTAATGACTATGTAATTAATTACTTAAAATATTAAAATGTTTAAATCATTCATGTTCATTTTATATAATCAAGTTCCAAAAATTTGGTTTAGAATATTCTAATTTGCTGTCACATATCTAGTTAAAATGTAGTATATGTTAAAAATAGCCCTCAACTGAATAAAATAGTATTATATATCATACAAGTAACATATGTATATATATTTGATAATTACATTTACTAGATCAACTGAATTTTAACCTCATTAATTATGATTAGTGACCTATAGACTAGAACATTCAAAATGATTTATAGTTAGGAAACTTAAAAGAATGCAGTTATAATAAGTAAAACATAATTAGTCCAGCCAACATTTATTTTATTCATAATTGCTAATAATCTTCTTTAACTTTATGTAAGTTAGGAGACACACAAGCAAAGAAAATAAAAGATCGTGGAGATAAAAATGATAATGGTGAAAAAAAGTAATTAAAAATGTGGTAAGGGAAAAATATGATAGAATGGACTTCTGCTTCATGTAAGAATGAAAGATTTGGTAGAAATAATATAATTCAAGAGGAAATAAAGGACATTTGAAATTTTTACATTCTTAGAAGGAAATATGTGTATAAATGCTGTGATTGATTAATAAGTAATATTTGGTGCATTTTATTTTATTCTACTCCCTGGAAGAGGAAGACATTCCAAAGTAGAATAAATCAATGTGCCAATGTGAGAATATGAAATTGAAATGTGTGGATCAGCTAGATATGCATAGTTCTCCCGCTGCTTCAGCTTCAACAGTCTAGAATTCCTCAGCTTGATTTTACAGAAAGCTAGCCATTCTAAAACACAGGGAGTTGTGGGCCATAGGTCTAAAATAGGCACCAGGTATATACATATTCACTCAAAACTCAATAATAAGATAAATACACATTTAAAATTATGTAGAAGACTTGGACAATCACTTCATCAAAAAAAGATATTTTATGGCAAAGAGGCAAATGAATAGATGCTTCACATTATTTGTCATTAGGAAATACAAATTAAAACCACAGTGAGTTACTATTACATACCTATTATAATAAGTGAAGAAGTCTGAGCATACCAGTTGTTGGTGAGGATATCAAGGGACTATAACTCAAACTATTGCTGGAAATGAAAAATTCTACAACCACTTTGGTAAACCATTTGGAAGGTTTTAAAAATTAAACACACTCTTATCATATGACCCAGGCTTTCCACTCCTAGGAATTTACCCTAGAAAAATGAAAACATATGTTCATGCCAAGACTTGGATGTAAATGTTCATAGTAACTATACTTTTAATAGCCCAAAACTGTAAACAACCCAAATGTCCATCAGCAAGTGAATGGATAAACAAATTGTGGTATACCCATACAAAGAAATACTACTCAGAAATGCAAAGGAAAGATCTGTCAATGCATACAACAGGATGAATCTCAGTGTTACTGAGTGAAAGAATCCTGACCAAAAAAGAAGCATGTATTGTATGATTCAATTTATAAAATTCTAGAAAAAGAAAGCTAAACTATAATGACAGATCAGTGGTGCCTGGGGATGAAGGTAGGGGTAGGGAAAGGCAGGAGGATGGCACCAAATTGAAGGCTTTTTAAGTATGTGCAATTTATTGTATGTAATTTTTATACCTCAAGCTATTTTAGAAAATACTGCAAAGATAAAATAATGAAAAGTTGGGCACCAATGCAAAACAATAAAACATAATATAGGTCAACATTCTATATCTATATGTAATATATGTGTATGTGTGTGTAAGTGTGTGTGTGTGTGTGTGTAGAGAGAGAGAGAGGAGGAGAGAGAGATGGAGAGTGAAATATAAAGTGAGGATAGAAAAAAAAAAGTGAGGTTAGGGTGGAGGCATCATAGAAGACAGTTAAGATGATGTAGTTCAGGATGGTTGACTGGAGCATAGGTTATCAAGAATTACTGAGGACAGAATAAATAAGTACAGAAAGACGGGTACAGAAAGACGGGTTGAGGCTGTATTGCATCATGATATGGATTTTTCATTGAAAATAAGGAACTGCTGGGTCATGACACGTTTAGAGCTATTCTTCAGGAATTTCTAAGGTTGAGGTATAGATTTGATTTAAAAAAAAAAGAAAAGATACTGAAAATGAGCAGATCGTTTATGAGGCAATTATTAAGGTGTAGGAATAGCCAATAAAATCCAACTGTGCTTAAAGGCAGGGTCTTTGGAGAACATGATGAATAAGGCATGATTCTTCTTCCCAAAGACACACATATGAAATACAAGTATAAAGTTATTTATGAAGTAATGAAAAGCTTGGTAGGATCAGGACAACAGGAATGGAAAAACAGAGCAGGTTCTACAAAAATATTGGAAAGTGCAGCATTTGGATATGATTGGTTCTGGACAAGAAGAGAAGCCAGGGATGACTGAGGTTCTATGCTGACAGTCTCTAAGGAGTGATACAAGGGGAATGTGATAGGCAGTTGATTAGGAAGGTGTTGCTTCATGACTTTTCTACTATGGGAGAGGAGATAGTAGAGCTTTCTCAGGATTGGGGCTGATGAATTAATGATGTTGAATTAGCAACAACTATCCCATTGGGCAAATTAGAAAAAAGGTCCCTCCTCCCTGGCAGGCAGGTGCATGCTGTTGGGTGTAGGGCTTGGCAAGAGGATAGTCGTTTTGGGAGAAGCAAAGAAAAGCTTTCCTTAGACTCCACACAGCCAGCTCCAGGGCCATGTCTTGGCCAATTAGGTGCAGGTTGAAATTCAGCCAAATGTGTTTATGCAGTGCACACTGCGAACTACCTAGCAGTTCTGTATAAAGGTGATTTGAGCTGCAAGTTTTGTGAAATCTTGAGTTTATGATACTGAAAGAAAATGTTGAAGTCATTAAAGAAAAAAACCAAAAGGAAGTCAAATATCCAGGTATAGAAATATGGAGAAAAGGTATGAGCATGTTAAAATTTTTAGAATATATTCAAATATTTTAACCCCTAGTCCTTCTTTTTAATTAGTTCAACCTGGAGTTTTCATCTTTCTTTTGTGTTACTTTTTTTTTTTTTAATTTTGAAATTTGGTCTGGTGAAATGATCAATCTAACTATCAATTGATCTAACACATTCAGTTTATATACAATTGGTATTCAATAACTTACCCTTATTTTCTATTCTAAGGACCAGAGGCCATTAGGGTTTCTTTAGCTATCAGATAAGAAACATTCAGTATATAGCCCTATTTCAGTACTTATTCCAATTCTAGTTCATTCTTCCTGAGGTAAGCTCATTAGTTTATTTCAGTGGTGCAGATTGAAAGGATACCTTCACTTTCTCCTAATTCCCACCCTACCAGTCCTAAACTACAGAAAAATTACAAAAAAAGGTAGATATTTTCTTGAGAAATAGATATAAGTAGATGGATGACTGGCTCTTGGTTGTTTCTTTGAAATTCCAGGGATAGACATTTCTAATATCCTTTTAAACAAACATATAGTGTTTTTTGTAAAAGATATCAGATCTGTCTTGAGACTAAGGAGTAGTTTGTCTTTCTTATCATCTGTTACGACGACAACAACAGTGATTTAAATAAAATATAAAACAAAACATATGAGTTGTTTTACAGACTGAACTGTGTTGCTCCCACCCCCAAATTCACAGTTAGAGCCCTTACCCTTAACATGACTCTATTTGGAGATGGGGCCTTTAAAGAGGCAGTTAAGATTAAATGAGGTCATAAGGGTGGGGCTTTAATCCAATATGACCAGTGTCCTTAGAAGAAGAGGGAAAGACACCAGGGAGGCATGCTCACAGAGAAAAGGCTATGTGAGGACACAGTAAGAAGCAGCTATCTATAAGCCAAGGAGAGTGGGCTTAGGAAAAACCAACCCTGCCAGCACCATGTTCTTGAACTTATAGTCTCCAGAACTGTGAGAAAATAAATTTTTGTTGTTTGGCCCACCCTCTCCTCAAAAATGTCAGAATAATTGCTTAACTATTTATTGTTAATGGTGATGATTTTTTTATTTCCAAAAGAAGTGAAAAATTTATATATTATAATACATATACACACATATATATAACACAGTTATATCCTTTGTCTATTAACATTAGATGCATTAACAAATTTCTGTCAATTTTATGTTAACATTTCATTTCAGTTGATAGAGAAATTTTAGAAATTATGCATGTATATATTATTTGCCTTGCCATTTTGAAGTTAGGAAGACATTATCAAAGGTACAATAAATAGGAAGTTATAGGAAGTTGAAGAGTCTTCTTAGGTCAAGGACTCTAATCCTGTTTTTAATTCTGGGCTTTTTCATTCTTCTTTTGTTGGACTTCCTTTGTTTTGAAGTTTGTAGTACATAATATTTTCCAAAAACTATATACTAAAAATTGAATGAGCCAAAAAAAGTATTGTTTTGCCCTTCAGTATAAATAAACATTTTGCCTCCTTATTTATATTTTTCTTGGCATAGTTTATTTCAGGCCTCTATCATACCCTGTTTGAACTATTACAAGAACCTCCTAAGTGGTCTAATTTTCTTCATTCTTTATACTGATGACAGAGTCCCTCTCTCAGAACATAACATTCATTGTGCTAATATTTTACTCAAGAAAAAACATAAACAAAAATTCATAGTAAGTAAGGTGTTTCTAGAATCTGCAAAGTACAGTTCAATTAATTGACATAATATTACGGTCCTTCATTTTATCTTTTGGCTCTGAGCTTCCTTACAATGTCCTCATGTACTTTAGAGCCCAGAGTGGAAGAGTGTAACACTCCATGTTCAAATACTTCTCTCTATTTGCTTACGTTGTTACTGAGGCTTGAGGTACGCTTCTACCCCACTTCTGCTTATTAAAATACTGCTTATTTTTCAAATTTGAGCTCTCGTAACACTCCTTCTGATAGGATTCTCCCACCATCATAGTGAAAATAAATTGCTTCTCACATTTGATCTAATCCATCCTGGTTTATAACTCTGTTATAAGCATCACATACCATATTGCATTATTAATTGTGGTCTCTTTGGTGAACTTAAATTTCTCAAAGAACTTTCTTGTTTCTGTGAAATAAGAGTAGGGAATGGATTGTATATGTTCAGTAAATTGACCTCAAGTTTTAAAGTTATCTGTATTTTAAAGAATATTGCACATAAAATAATTGAAGTATAGTGTCATGTGGAAACATAAGCTGAATTTTAGGTATGTTTTATAACAACATGTTAGAAGCATATAGTTTTCCCATTTAGTGATTGGAATTCCTAGTAATTAATATTTTTGCGTGAAATACTTTTGTTAATTGGTCAGTACATTCTTTTGCTCCTTGATATTTATGAAATGTTAAAAAATGTATTTATTCTTTAAGTTGTCTTTAGGTTTATTATAAGTGTGATATCTACTGAAAGTATTGGTAATCAATAAGGATTATAACATCTTGTGCATGTCTATATTGGACTATAGTGTCACATAGGTACCAGGTGATGACCTGAGTGGTCTATAAAATCTAGACTATATGCTCAAAAATGTTTCACCTCATCTTAAAAAATAAAGAAATAGATTATATGCTACAGTGTTATATCTGAAATATTTGCACAAACAGAACAGTATTATTAAGGTCGTTGTGACTACATTACAAGTTGGAGATTCAAAACTCTAGCTAAACTTGATAGAGCCCTATTTATTGCCACAAGCACTACATTACTGTCTAAGTTTCTGTTTGCAGGTATGAGGCAGCTCCATTTAGCTACTCCACATAATATGAACAATATCGCAGCTAGATTATACCTGTCATAGATGAAAGCAATATATTTTTCTCCTAGTAATTCATTCATGGTTTTATACATCCATAATCCCCTAGGGCGTATCATGAATGCACATAATGTTCCCAAATGCTAGATACTGCATTTGTATATGTGATTTAACTGACAGATGTATAAAATCACACACAGCTAGATAACCTAACAACGACTGTACAGCTCTGAATCCTGAAAAATGTCAGTTATTCCAGCTGAGGTAGATTACAATATAATCAAAATAATCTAATTCCAATTTATTCTTCTGTTTAATTGCATGTATGCTAAAGATCTTAGAAACAGTAAAACAAATGACCTGTCTTTGAATATTTGTAAAATAACACACAGAAACAATGAATAAAGATAAAGAAAAATAATTATGTTTTTGTTGTGATTCCTTAGTGGGGATTATAAGCTGTATAATTCTTGGTGTAGTGCAGCAGTTGTTTATGTGACAGTTAGGTATTGATAGATATCATCATGGCCTTCCCCTTTCCCTAATGGTGTAAAAGGCAGGGAGACTGAGGTATAGAATAGGTGAGAAGCATATGTGTAGATGCAAATCATTGGTAATGTTCTATTTTTGGGATTGCTGGTATGTTCCTCTCGTTTATTATGTAATACTTTATAACTGATATGTGTATGTGCATACTTTTGTATAGTTCAAATATTATATTTAAAACTCATATAAGAGGGAAAAGGAGTGAGACTGACTTCTTTGCTCCTTTATCCCACATTAGTCATTGAAGTTAGTGTGCGTGTTCTACAAAGGAACCAGGGAGGAATTGGAAGGCTACAACTACCCAATTACTTGTATCTTTGTGTTGCTTGATTCAGTAATAACTTAAAGATCAACTGTAGATGGATTTGACTCATCATCCTCACTGATCAGATCTCGTGACCTTCCCTAGCCTAGTTATCTACCAAAACAGTTAGTGGCTTAAAGAATAGCAATTTTACTATCTCATGATTTTGAGGAACAAGAATTTAGGCAGGTCACTATTGGGGAATTCTACTTTTTATGGCATCAACGAAAGTCACCCACTGATATTCAGCTGGCAAAAAGGCTGGTCTGTAGAGTTCAAGAAAGTGTCACTCACAACTGACATGTCTGGTACCTTTTGGCTTCTGTTGCATGAGTCTCTTAAGATAGACTCTTAAGTGAAGCCTCAGGCCTCCAAGAGAAGTTTTTTTTTAGAAAGTAAGAGGGAAGCGGCAGGGCCTTCCTAGCTTCCAAAGTCATGTGGCATTTCCTTTGCTGCACTCTACTGGCAAAGAGATCACATGATTGCCTAAATTCAAAGGGTCAGGGTAAGACCCATGTCTCAATGAGAGAGGTGTCAAAGAATTTGCAGCCATGTGTTTAATCCACCACACTCATACATACATAGCATTCTGTTTTGTGCCATCATTTTATGAATTCTGTATATCCATCGACTTTTTCAGTCATTTTTCCTAGATGTCTCTCTGCATATCAGATTCTGAACTGGTAAATTCTACCAGGACCCATAATGAAGCTTTGTAAAAAAGTGCCCTCTACTTTATTTATTTTCTTTATGTGTTATTGCCACCATTCAAGGCTCTTTCATCTGTGTAAATTGGTCAATTGGTCTGTGGTAAACACAGATACATATCTTTCACTACATAGAGAGGTAGAGAGAGAAAGAGAGAGATGGAAGGAAGGGAGGGAGGAAGGAAGGAAGGAAGCAAGGAAAGAAGGATCATTTCTATCCCTCAGTTGGTGTAGATGCTGCTGGAAACAAAGTCCATGACCTAAGCTTGTGCTTTGGATAGCACAGGGTTGTGCCTCCTGCCACTTTAGCAAATGTGCCTTTAGTCTTCTTGAAATTCCTCTCCAGTGTCACAGGTACTCTCTATTTGTTTGGTCTTCACTTTTCTCCTGTTTCCATTGACCCCCACCCAAAAGCTGCTAGCAACTCTGAGTTGCAGTCAGGAATGCAGCTAATTCTCTCTGCATCATTCTTTTTTCCTTTTCCCCTTTCTTTTCTCATATTCGTACTGCTCCTTAGGCTATTCTGGTTCAACTTCTTGCTATCATTATCACCTTCTTTTTATGTCGTCCACATAAAATTAATTTAAAAAATTAATACATTTTCAAACAGAGAACCCCATATTCTCATGATCTGACTACAACAAATTATCAACTCACAATCTATCCGGTTTCATCTTTTCAACATCTAGATTTTTGTGTTTGTTTCTTTGTTTTTGTTTTTGAAGCAAGCAGTGATATTTCTATCATTTTTTTCTTTATCCATGAGCTTAAATATTTCTATAAAGAGAAAGTTAATTTCATCAATGATTTATATACCTGAATTGCTGTTAATGGGGGAAAGATGGGATAAATGTTTGATACCTTTTTTGTTTGTTTGTATGTTCTTGACAGTTTTAAAAATAACTAGCTGGTTTTCTGGCATCTTCCAGAGAAGTTTGTTTTTGTGTTTGCTTCTTTGTTTTGAGGATCAGTATGTGTTCATAAACTTAAGTATATCTGATGTGTTTTAATCCATTGAGGTAATTACTCAGTCTCATATTTGACCAGTGAGTGCCTCTTCAATTCTTTTGACATAAAATCAGTAGGCTTGTATGGCTTTCCAGCTTTCCAGGCTGTACATTTCTGGTCCCTAAAAGCTATTTATTCAAGAAGTCCCATTTCCTTTTAATGGAAATATATTTAGAGACCTCAAGTTTTGTACTAGAGTTGCTCATTGCTACTAGAATTGCCATTGTTCCTGGGCCTTTTCAGTGACAGTACACACATAAAAACATACACGCGTACACACACGCATACACCTATATATTTTAAGACAAATACATTATGTCTGTGTTTTGATACTTCCAAATCAAATTTTGGACTATTGAGATTCTACTTATTGGTACTAATCTTACCTCCGTTTCCTTGATGCCATAAATGTGATGCAGTTTTCATTCAAGTCAATGAATGAAAACTCAGAATGGAGACGACCAGAAACTTTTTTCATACCCTTCCCTCAAAACCCAAAGAGCTAAATGCCATTCAGACCATTTAAGGATTAGCATTAGGAAAAATGAAAATTTAGGACTCCTTCATTTATCCTACCTTTTTCTCCAATCTTGATGACTAATATTCCTTTAATGGAATTCAGTCAGAATTCTACTGAATGGAGATTAAATACCTATATGCACATACCTAGTATATATGTACTATGTCTAAAATACAGTCACACTAAGAGAATAATCAGTTTATCAATACAAGGGCAAATGGCTTATTAAAGCCTTTCCAGTTTTCAAATGGGGTGATAGACAACCTGCAGTTGGGACAGATTCCTGCTGAACCATGAGGAAGAGAAAAGAGAGTCTGATGATTCTGAACACATTGTAATTCCTGATCCTCAGTTCCTATGGTGGCTTACTGCCCAGTTACACATACAACCCAGCTACAAGAGGCCTAGACAATGAAGAGAAAGAACTGACTGAAGTAAGAGATAAGGATCTACGTGGTTGAAAAGAAACATTGAGTAATGAGACATAAGCCTTGCAAGACTTAAAGTTTTTTCTAAATCTGTCCCCATTCACATTCAGCAGAGCCTGGATGACCCAGAACCCCATTTTTCACCCTAATGCAGTGTAACAAGAACACTGTCATTCAAAATTCAATAAAGTATTTCCTGAACACCTTCTATATCTACTTCGTAAGAACCAGAACTGTTCTAACTGACCAGTCTTGCCCTGAATAATTTATGCAATATTTTTAATTTTTTTTGTAATGAGTCAACTTGCTTTTAATAGAATGTAAGTCCTAGAAGATGCACTCATCAGAACTGTATTTTAGGTTGAGTCAATACTACGCTATTTAGAGTCTGTAACCACCTCATGTATGGTGGGTGTTTTTTTCTTTTGTGTTTTAAGTGTGTATTATGGCACATATTTCTTAGTCCTGGGTCTTTCTATCTATACACATAAAGGAGTTTTTTAAGGACACTTTTTTTTTTTCCAAGAAATGGATTTACTGGTTGGGAATACAAGGAATCCAGGAAGCAGTACAAAGGATAGAACTAAGGCACATCTAAGGAACCTTATCATCTGCATATTTCCCCATTCTAGTGTGTTTTTCATTCCTTTCTAGTTTGGCTTCAACTATGTACCATGTAAAATGTTTTGGTTTCAGCTCTTTCACTGGTCACAGTCTCTTAGTTATCCAAGCATACATTTCTAAGAGAATCTGGCTGATCCTTTTCAAAGCAGTGCACTCGTATGGTGGAGGAGAAAAGGATTGATTTTTTTTTTTTTTTTTTTTTGCGGTACGCGGGCCTCTCACTGTTGTGGCCTCTCCCTCCGCGGAGCACAGGCTCAGGACACGCAGGCTCAGCGGCCATGGCTCACGGGCCCAGCCGGTCCGCGGCATGTGGGATCTTCCCGGACCGGGGCACGAACCCGCGTCCCCTGCATCGGCAGGTGGACGCTCAACCACCGCGCCACCAGGGAAGCCCTGGACTGTGAGTTTTATGACAACATATATCCATTTGGCCACTCAGCAAGCATTTCATTGGGGGAGGAGTATCTTACTCTTTTCTCCAGATGAGAGTTGGAGTAAGAGTGGGGAGTCAAGCAACTCTAAGTATGTCTAATACAAGATCTATTTACACAGCAATTATGCGATATATTTACACGTCTTTTTTCTTTTGTATTTTTAAAGTGAAGTAAAAATATACCTCAGTGGTAAAATATACCTTCTTACCTACTTTACAGTGGGAGGGATATTTTTCCTTATAAACCAAAATAACTTGGTATTATTATATATATATTTATAGAGCACTTAAGTGTGGTAAAATTATTTTGACTGTTCTCAAAGCAGATACAAGAAGGGGGACATACAAAATAACAACATCATTGTGCAGTAAAAAATGGACAAAGATCTCGTTGTTTTCATCTTTTGCTTCTTCAGAGTTAAGGGCCATGCTTGATACATAGCAGGTATTCTATGTTTATTTATTCAAAAACCATCATGAGTGCCTACTACACACTGAGTTCTATATGAGAAAATGGGTTCCTAATAGTGAATAGAGAAAGCCAAGCTGTCAGTAAAGGGACAGCAAAGACACAGATAATTTCTATATGAGGACAAAAATGGCACAATAAAAATAGCACAGTTTCTGTGCCATTAGGTTTTGCCAGTCTCTGTTCTGAGTGTTTTATGGATAGATTCATTTATATTTTTATTATAGTTCTACAAGTCATGTACTGTTACTCTCATCCCATTAAATTAGATTTGAAGAATTTGTGGCACAGAGAGATCAATATCATGCTCAAGTTCACGAGTCAGTGATGAGGCCAGTGCTCTAGACCAGGTGTTAAATGCTTCTAGTGAGTAGATATGTTACATGAACATGACAAGAGACACTGTGTAGGCAATTTTAATAGAAAATTGATCACCTGGTAAACACCTATTCCTGAATTTCCATTCTTTCTATGATGATTCCTCGATTTATCTGTGTATAGAAGGAGTCAGCTCCTGGTCATAAGCTCTTTGAGGCCTTCATTATGTGTTCTCTTTAACCCCACAAGGTGAGACATTTAACAAGACCTGTTTCACAGAACTTCATGCCCTTTGTGAGATTGGCTTATTAAATATTTGTTAACAGTCTGAGAAGTCTGGGATTTGACCCCCAATCCTCACATTCAAAAGGCCTAAAAAAAAAATAATAATAATAATCTAATTGGAATCTAATTTAACTCCGAAAAATGTATCCTACAGTTTCATATTCCCCTCACATTTTATACTTGATTTATAACGAACCCCTTCTCATTCATATAATTCACTCACTGTGGCATACAGTCTAGAAAAAGTATTCATAAAATATGTATACTAACTGTTAGCATGACCTCCGATTAATCTCTTTAAAAATGTTGCTTAAAACTATATTCACACAAATAAGTTCCTTTTATAGATTCTTTGTCTTTTTATTTTCCTTAGTAAATCTAATAATATGATTAGAGTTGCTCAGATAATCTTCCATCTCAAGGTTTTATTCATTTCTGATTCATTGTGTCTATTATTAAACCCAGCTGTTGATGTTTTAGAACAAACTGATTTCTGAATTAACTCTACATTGTGTTCTATAATAACCCCACTTCAGTATTATCATGGGTTGCTCCCAATTTACTTTTAGATAATTAAAGCCTCTCTTTATTCCTATCCAAGTTGCCTGTTTTATTTCCCAGAACACAAGGATGTGATTTCATTCATGTTGCTCTAGGGGTCTAAAGTTGATAATCATTTTTCTACATCTGCCCTCATCAGTGTCTGCTTGCAAAATATGCTGCTGTGTCCCCATCCCTTGGCTTCCTCTCATTAGCATTCACATTCCCACTGATATAGTGTGTTTTTCTGCCACAAGCCATTCCTTGTTGTTTTCCTGTAAAGTCAGTTCTTTAGCATCAGAATTGTCCTAATTTCCCTAGCATATTATATATTTTCCCTATATTGACTTGTTTACGTGGATTGTTTACATATGACTGCATCTGCTTCAGAATTGATGACATCTATTATTGAAATATGAAAAAAATATATATGTTTCTCTATATCTGAATAAGCAATTCACAAGTTGGTATAGGAAGAGATGAAAATCTAGGTCATCATAAAAAACTTTACTTATATCCCTTTAATTTTCATGATGAAAACCTGAAACATTAAAATTTGTGTATTATTTGTTAGAACAAAGAAAAAGTGGTTTCAATAACTGTCATCACTAATATATTCTAGTGGCTATTTATATATAATATTTGAATGTATACTTATACAAGTGCAGGTATATTTTATATTCTATCTACTTTATAGGTTTCCTTGATATTTTATATACTTTATATTAATATTTAATTACTCTGATTCCTTACCACATATCAAACCCTAAAGTGACAACATGAAATAATAAAAGTTTCAAAGAATTTGTGGAATTGCTGATATTCTGTAGTTATGATTTGGAACTGATGTTTTAAATGAAGCTTCCTAGATTTTATACATTAGTCTCATTTTCTTTGATCACCAAAATGCAAATTTCCTAGGAAGACTATGTTATTGTATAGTTTTATTGTAAAATAGGCATTGAAAAATACAGTTGATATCGTTAGGGAATTTCCATAAAGGTAAAAGTCATTATCCTTATTATATGTATGTATTATTTTGTTATTTAATATCTTTCTTATTTGCCTTTTCTTGACCTGAAGAATAACATCTATACCAAAAAGTTCATATATCCAAAAAACAGGAAGGCACATTTTGAGATTGTACAGATTAATTTAATGTTATGTAGTCATATAAAAACACTTCAGTTTTATCTCTTGGAGATATCTAAACCTCTATACTTCCCAACCCCGTGATTTTTATCAAGCCAAAATACAGATTCTCTTAGTTGAGTATTTCTAAAACAATTTATCAGTATAATTTGCCTTTTAAAGAATAAGATTTCCTTCACATTTATTTTAATCTCTCTAACAGCATGCACTTGAAAAGAATTAGAGTTAAAATATTAGTAATCCGGATACTCTTACTTTTCTATACTCTCCACCCGTGTTCGATATATCATAAGTACTACCATAACCAGATGTGAAGGGTTTTTTGAAAGCTTTTCTATTTTACAAAAAAAGCGTTTAGGAAAATGGTTGCTTAGGCCTCCTATCACTTGCTGGTAGGGGTATAAGATAGTTATAGTTATTTTTCTGCCTTTAGAATTTCAGAAATTTGATTCTAAGTCGTTGAACAGAATTTTGGTGCCATTATCTGATGTCTAGAGATTTTTCTGTACAGTTCTTGAAGTGTCATATGTTTCCTATACTATAAGCATCTCAAATCTCTTTAGTACACAGGAAGGATATAGATATAAAAATAGCCTTTTACAGTCATCATGAAGACAGTTAAATATGAAAATACAATCTTACAATATTTTTCTTGATGTTATTGAGGGCACAGAAATGACAGGAGAAGATTGAATAGATAGACCTGCCCAAAATATACACAGGTTGCTAGTGAGGGAATTAAAAAATAATAATGTCAACTGTGTGGGACAGTTTACGGGATTTCTATATTTTGTTTGGCTTTTTTTGTTGTTGTTTTACAACAGCTCTCTCTAGCCTTGGATTCTAACCTTTTGCCTAATGCAATTATCAATTTTCATGTAAAAATCTCTCAGTAAGTTTAATTCAGTGATATTTTCTATTAGTCAATGAGAACTAGAAAATTAGTTATAACATCTGTTCATAATCTTTAGTAAAAATTTAGCTCACCAAGGCCTTTAAAAAAGCATTACAATGTTTCCAAACATTTGATATTTTTCAACTCAATTTTGGCTTTTTAGTTTATAATTCTACCAGTGTTTCCAGTTCTTACTAAGAATTAAGTTGATGAGTTAAAGCCACTTGTTCTAAACTAAATGGCAATCAGTATACTCACCTGTTCCTAAACATAATTTTTATTTAAATTTTAAACAAAAAAGTTATTTTTGACAATCTCTTGGCATTGAATAAGGTTACAGTGTTTTCTATCCTATTCTGTAAATTCCAGTGAAAAATGTCAACTTTGAACCAGTGACACTATATTACACTGTTTGTGTGTTTTGTTGCTTTACATACAAGGTTTTCCTTACAGTTTATTTCTCGCTAAGAGGCGGCACTTTGTTAATATGGCTGTGTACAATTTTCTGACAAGTGCTGAACCTACACTAACAAAAAAATGGTTCTTATTTATGATATGTCAAATTACTGTTCTGAGAGTAGACCTTTTAGGTTGCATTGAGCCTTTAATTTGACTGAATTTAAATGACGTAAAATGCCTTCTAGTTGGGCCTTGGCTGGCATATTATATATCTCATTTCACTGAAAAACATTCACATGCAAATATGGTTTGTTTGGAGTGAGGACAATTGTGACTATCATGACTGATGAAGGCTTTTGATCACAATTCTACAAACTGAAACCTTGAAAAAGAAGAGGCTATTTGGACTGGCATCTGCAATCCCATGAATTATTTAGTTCACATTATTCATAAATCTATTTGAAGAGGAGGTTTTATGAGGTTTTGGAGGAGTTGTGTTGCCAGTGTCAATGTATGCTGTAACTGCCTGCATGCATATGAACACTTTCTCTAAATGTTAAGTGTTCTAGAACCTGTAAAGTGTGTTACCTGAGTACTCTAGCTAAATTAATCTCTTAGAAATGGAATCTGATGCTCAACTCTTCCTTACTCCTTCAACCATTGGGTCTATTGGAAGGAAAGGAGCAGTGCACATAGATGATATGTAGAAGTGGGTAGGGCACATTAACAGAACACACAGTTTCCATTCCTGCTTTGTAGCAGAGCAAGCTAAAAACCCTCCTTCCACCAACACCGTGATTGTCCTTTCCTATATACTTTTGCACTGATGCAGCTGCCTGGAAAATCCTCTCTCCTCTCCTTTTTCAGGTTTCCAACCAGCTTTCCAACCAGCTGGTGAGTTGATTTTTCTATAACTTAATCCCACTACTAGTGGCATAGCCTAGTTTTATATTTACATTCCTCTCAACTACTTGTTTACATATTTGTTTCTTTATCTACATGATAAGATCTCTGAGGACAGGGATCTTGTGTTAATCAAATTCTTTGTTTCAGAGCATTAGCATCCCTGTAATTTATAGGGCATGCTCAATAAGTGGATGTTAGATTATCTTGAATTACCCTCACACTGTATCTCCTAAATGGAACAATGCATATATCTTACTTATATTGCTCCAGGTTTTTATAAAGGACTATAACTTCAAAAGTATTTTTAAATTTGAAATATTGAGGGAAGTTTAATATTGGTTACATTTTAAGCAAAACATTATTTAGGGATTTTCTATTGGCTTTCTGCTGGCACAGGGAAGTGACTCATGTTCAGACCTAGTTTTCAGAGAGTAAGTCGAAAGGCTCAGTTGTAATTTGCTCATGTGAATTTTTAAGTAATGCTTTAGAGTTTTAAAATTAATGAACAGTTGCAGTTTATGTTGCTGAATAGATGTCCCCTCTACTTAGAGTTCACAGTATTTGATAATCAATGCTGCAAAGAAGGTTAGACCACATAATCTTTAAAGGTAGCATTTAACTCTGATATTCTCTGAGTCTCTGAAATCATCCCAGGTGGGAGTTTAGGCTTAACAGTAGATTCAAATGCAAGCAACCTGAATAAATTTACTTACAGTTCGACTATTTTAAAATCCTGAGAACTGATTTTATTTTGTCTTCTTTCGAAAATATATTTTCCTATAAACTGTTGGGACTTCTCAATATGTTTATTAATGTATACATATAAAATTATTTGTGGAATTTTGAAAAGTAGCATCATGACAGGAATATTTCTTTCCTGGGTAGATGGATTATTGTTCCATAGATAAGAAGAATCAGTACATGGGTACTAAAAGTCAGGTTGTACAATGTAAGGGAGAAGTCCCTGTGCTGGGAATTGGAAGATTCAGAACCTTCTCGATTCCCCTCCTAAGTAGCTAGTTAGTACTGAGAAAATCTTGTACTGTCCCTCAGGCCTTAATTTCCACATCTACAATTTGGAATTAACAGTGTCTGACCTCAGAGTTTCTTTGTGAATCCTATGCAGTGATAGATATGGAAACTTTAAAGAAGCATTGTTACTTTAACTGTGAGATTTGCTAATATCAACCTTACAAAATTTAGGATAAAATATTGTCTGTAAAGAAAGCTTTCTTATTTTAAGAATTCATTTTCAATTTGATTTAATGAAGTTGTTGTTGTAGGTTTCCTATCTTTTCAAATTTACATTCTAGACCCAGTTGGTATGTTTGAATATATCTTTCATTCAAGGAGATCACATAAGATATTAGTGCTAAAATTATTATCACTTTTTCATTGTTAATGTGGCTATTATAGACTTCAAAGTAAAATGTACCAGCTTAAAAAAAAATAATAGCTATGATCTTCTTTAACAGTTAGGTATTTATTAAAATATAAACTATTTCATATCATTATGATTATTTTACAGATACATATTTAAACTAGCAGTATTTGATATGTAAAATGAACGTATTATTCACCAACTGAGCATTATCTTACAATCCCAAACTAGCAGCTAACTTACCTGTAGCACAGTATGACATAATCTACCCACTTGCTCTCAGTAGCAATCTGAGGTAGGTACCGGGAAAATCAGGATACAGAACATATTCATGTGTACTTGTCTTCATCAAAATGTATTTTGTCTCTCTCTTCAGGGACAAGGCTCACTTCAAAGGGAAGTGTTTGGGCTATTATTTTAAATTGCCTGAATCTAACATAAATATAAAATGATAATAGTTTTCTTAAGTGGATCTTGAAATCTACATCTTTATTTTGTATTTTTCATCTAGGCTTTTTCATCTAGCCTTTCTCCTAACATTTTGCACTAATCTAGAGATGACCATTCATGACATTCTAAGATATCTGTAACCTGATTTGCTTTTATATGTGAAATACAAAGAGGCTTGTTTAGTACATTGTAATTATGTATTTTGTAATTACAAGGATTTTCATCTCTATGCAGTCCCCTCTGCCATTTTGCCATCATATTTTAATAACACACTGTTAGAAATAACTTTGTCCCAAGATACTCCTTTGGTCAGAGTTAATTATAAACTAAATAAAGTTTACCCAAACTGATGTGCAGAAGATGGTACAAGGTACACCAACTAGATTTTCTGAAATTGAACACCTAAGACCATTTTTCCATTTTATCTCCATATGACCCAATTAATATTACCTATTGGCATTTACCAATTGAGGTAAACTATGTTTGGAAGATTCCTCCCTCCAAATATTGAAATAATGATAGTTGTAATACTGCATTCAGAGAATATTTGACACAGATGAAAATATGTATAGTCCAGATCATATCAGTCTTTTTTGCAATTACTATTCATGTTCATTAAGACTGTATTTGACACACAAATTTGGGGCATGTTGGCTTTTTTACTTCATTTATGTAATAATTTCAAAATAACTTTTAAAATACATTTTAAAAAGTATCTAACATTCCTGAAGTGGTCCAGATTATGGTACATTTCCTTTTCTTTTTTTGTGTGTGTCTTAAAATAGAGTTGTGAGACCCTCATCATATCTCTGAGAAATGTCATCTATGTTGGTCTTATTCTGGTGAATTTCAAATTAAGATGTGGTCAAAGTAGATCTTCAGTTGCTCAACAGTTGTTGTTATACTTTAAATAAAGCATTAATCATATCTTTCAAACCGTACTCTAAAATTCATGTTATGATTAGTATTACTATATCAATCAAGGTAGAATAATAGTATATATTGATCCATCTATTGATCAAGAGAGTAACATAGCACCTAATGAAATTTTCCTGCAAAATAAATTATACAGGGCCTCCCTGGTGGGGCAGTGGTTAAGAATCCGCCTGCCAATGCAGGGGACATCGGTTCAATCCCTGATCCGGGTTATATATATATATATATATATATATATATACAGAAAGTACTGACTATATCAATATAAAATAAAAGTGTTAAAAGGCAAAAGCAGAGAAACATAGGAAGAGAAGATGCCATTGAGGTTCTCCATAGTACACACAGGAACCAAATATCAACATCCCAGTCTTACCTACCTATTTACAGTTGAATCAGTAATGAAAGTTCTCCTCTCACTCATTATGACTGTAAGTAAATTAACATCTATGTGTCAGAAAGTCTTAATTGCATAATATTACAGTAAAAACTACCAGAGATCATATCTGAAGAATTTGAAACTGACATTTCTAAATGATCACATTCCCTGCACTTGGTTTATAAAAGTGATGTACTAGAAATAGGCATCTAAGTGCTCCTTAAAATTAGCATGCCTTAAATATGAATGTATGTTAAGTGTGTGTATTCTGGGTCTGAACTCTTTTAGTGTGGATGACTTAATCTTAGGTAATCATGACCCTTCCTGATGTATGAGTAAGGATGAGATCAGAGAAGCAGCAATGTCTGATGCACAACATTCTGGGGGTCACCTTTCACCTTGCTTGAGCTCCTCACTGGGATGATTCACTAGAGGGTAAAACCAAGTATTTCTTGATCATACTCTTATGCATGGAGAAGCTTGACTTTGCCGGCCCACTGAAATGATTGCCTTTGGATCCCTTGAAAATTGAACAAGTTACCTGCTCTACACTGAAGCAGATTAGATATATTTCCTTAAGTTATTCCTAACCACGTTCTCTATTTGCACAGCTTTTCCAGAATTAACCCATTATCTGGTAATTAGGAGTTAGGGTACATTGAGTTCATGTTTACTTCATAAGTATTTACTTGAATGCTGTAGGCCAAATCAGCACATGGTGCTGAGTTTCACATCTCTATTTATACATCTCAAAAAAATCTCATGAAAATATTTGATTATTTCTGTCAAATATTTTTTTCTGTTTCTGCCCCTTGACCCATTTCCTGTCACTACCCTCCTTAAGCCCAAGCTGTAAACTCTTGGGGTCCATGTAAATTCCAGGTGGTATGAATTCTCTTCCTTTACATCAGTGAGTCCCAGTCATCTATTATAATGATTGCAAAAGTGTTATCAGTCAATAAATGTGTTTACTAGGTGCTACTATGGTCCTCTGATTGAAACCATTCTCAACACTAGTACAGAGTCCAGTTATTCTTTCTAAATAAAAATAAAGAGTAATAATTACCAATGGTATAATATGAACTGAGTAAACTGTTATATATGCATATGATTATACAAAGTGATTACATAATATTGTATTCTGTGTACATATACATACATACATACACACACACACACACACACACACACACACACACACATATATATATATACACATACACACGGAGAGAATGTTTGTGTCCTACTAATTTTCTCAGGTCACCATCTGCCTTAGAATGTGAACTCTTATTGGTAGATTCCATACCATTATTGGTTCTACATGACAATTGGAAAACTTTGATGGCTCAGAAAGTTTTCAACATGCATATACAGTTGCTTTACTGTTTTACCATTACTATTTATAGACATAGAAGTATCATTTACTTAGCATATGTTTAAACTAGTAAAATGGAATATATTTTTAAATAAATTATTGCGTATAAAATTTCTAATTGGGGCTTCCCAGGTGATGCAGTGGTTGAGAGTCCGCCTGCCGATGCAAGGGACACGGGTTCGTGCCCTGGTCCGGGAAGATCCCACATGCCGCGGAGCGGCTGGGCCCGTGAGCCATGGCTACTGAGCCTGTGCGTCCGGAGCCTGTGTTCCGCAACGGGAGAGGCCACAACAGTGAGAGGCTCGCGTACCACAAAAAAAAAAATAAATAAAAAAAAAATTTCTAACTAATATCATAACTTAATAGAAAAAACTGAAAATATAGCAACAGCATCTAGAAAATAGGAAATATGACCAATCTCACTGACATTAGAATTTAGTTTTCTTAGTTTCTGTTTATAAAACATTTCTCAAATCTAATAGTTTTACATAATTAACAACAATCTAAGGTATATATATTAAATTTATCCATCAAAATTAGCAAATGAGAATCTGGGGAATAATAGAAGACTAATATCCATTGCTATATTTTATTCCAATTATAGATTTAGGGTATTTCTAAGATAGCTTCCTGGTTTAGTAACACAAACATAAATATAACTTCAAACAATGCCCATGTACTTTATTTACTGAGAACCTCTTATTCTGGTACTGTCTCAAAGCTTTCATAATAATATATGATGGATACATCTAAGGGTTTGCATTTATTTTATAGTCTCTTCTAGAGGCATGACTTTGAGTCCAATTTTTTTTTACAAAGTCTTGAAAACTCCCTATATTTATCAGTGTAAAAGTCATAAGCCTTACAGGGCAGTATGGAATACAACAGAAGAAAAAGAAATTTATAAATTGGTAGTGACTCATGAAGTTTGAAAAGATTCTTGACAGCAAAAGAAATATAGAATAAAGTAGTGTAAATATTTTACATGTAAGCTATCAGTGCTAGAAACATAAAAACAGTGGAGAGAAAAATTCTTAATACAAAATAACAGTTATTTTGATACATATAATTCTGTCTGTATAGAGTGAGGAAACATGGGAAAGAAATAATTATATAGATTACTTAATTCTCAAAATACAGTTGAATGAAGTAGTTAGAAGCTAAAAATAAACTTCTGTTTCATTTCTGCAGAAGCAAAATGGTTATTTCATAGAGGAAATTACTATGTTCCACATTTTAAAGACTAAATTTCATAAACTGAAATTTTTTTCAATGGTGCTTGTTTGCCTTGCACATACAAGTAAAAATTTACTCACATAATATGATCTCATTCAATACAGACACCAATATATAACTGTGCTGTTTTATACACTGTTACATGTAATCATATTATAGGAACATTGATGTCAAGAAATAAACCTAGATACTTGAATAATTTTAAATATATTTTTTATTATCAGAAATTTCAACCATCTATAAAAATAGAAAATATTATAAACAACATGCATTTCAAGATTATTTTAAAAGGAATTACAGGCAACTGGTCATTTTTCATATTTAGTTTTGTGAAAAGATAATGACTTAAAAATACATTTATATATATGTATATATATATTTACAATACTATTATTCCACCTAAGTACTAACAATAATTCTTTTTTTTTTTTTTTTGCGGGATGCGGGCTTGTCACTGTTGTGGCCTCTCCCGTTGCAGAGCACAGGCTCCGGACGCGCAGGCTCAGTGGCCATGGCTCACGGGCCCAGCCGCTCCGCGGCATGTGGGATCCTCCCGGACCCGGGCACGAACCCTTGTCCCCTGCGTCGGCAGGCGGACTCTCAACCACTGTGCCACCAGGGAAGCCCCAACAATTATTTAATATTGTGAAATGTCCAGAGCTCAAATCAGGATCCAAAGTAGTCTGCACATACCATTTGTTTGATATGTCTCTTAGGTTCCCCCTTCAATTGGTATTTTTTATCCCTGATATCTATTTGCTAAAGGAACCAAATACCAAAATTCCTTGTGTGTGGTTTCCCATATTCAAGGTTAGACTAATTGCATTGACAATGCATTTTTTTGTTGTTGTTCCCTGTGTATACTGGACATTGGAAGTTCAACGGAGAGGCACAATTCTATCCAGATTTGATTATATTGCAGAAATACTTAAATGGTATTGTGTCCTTCCAGGAGAAGGTATGTAATTCCTGGAATTCTCCCTTTTAATGATGTTAGCATTATGTATATACGTAGGCAGCTACGTATAAGAACTTATTAAAGATTGTGGAACAGTGGTTTTTGAGTTCTATTATTTCCTTTTTATTTATTGGCTGGGGTATTTGTATTGGGAGAAATTTCCACTCATCAAATATTTGGTTACTCTTGGATATATCTCTTTTAGCAAACATTTCTTTCTCAAGCATCATTTTTACACATTTTTCCTAGTGTGAAATTTGTGTGGTTATTAAGAAAGAAGAACTTGTGAAAGAAATTAAAGTCACACTTTTTCAAGTTTTCAATTCTAACGAGGTTTAGAAGAAACTTCTCATGTTTAGATGATGTTAGTTGATAGCCAAGAAAGATGTTATTTTAAATAAATCTCAAGTGATTAGTGAAAGAATGTTATTAACTTTGTACTGGATAGTTGGATAAAAAAGGAGGAAATGTAGGTGGTTATCTAGCTCTGAAATGCAATTATTTTAATTTCCATATCTTGAAAAGACTGTAATACCATGGTAAGTATCTGATAAATTAGATGTAGTAGTACTTCTTGTTAAAATCAGTGTGATTTCCTCCTTTGTAAAAAGGAATAAAACTCTCCTGATTTTAATTAGCACTACATTGTTATACTGTATCTAATGATTGCATTTTGATATAGTGGCTTTTAAAATATACATGTTCAACATGGTGTTTTGGTTGTAATTTTGCTACCAAATAGCTTTGTGACCTAGAAAAAGTCACTTATCATTTCTGGTTCCCAGTTTTGCAATATTTTGGATTTCTTAGTTTCCATTGTATTTCTTCAAGGTAGTGGCAATATATTCTTATTATTATAATTTACACATATGTGTATAAGAGTAACTTTCATATTTAAAAAAATTTTATTGTGCAGTGTCAATGGCAATGGGTTTGTTTTGTTTTGTTTCATTATAGATTAAATTTGTGGCAGGAGGAACACAAAATATATCTGAGTATGAAGTTGCAGATGTCAGGAACCTCTGTCTCCTTGGAATGTCAGTACTTGCTAAATTTATTGCTTCTCTATTAAGAAATGACAGTCCCTTATCTATAAATTTGTTTACGGAAGGAAGAGTAAACAACAGTAGGCTAAAATACCAAAGTATTTCAAAAAAAGGCTACATAATATTAAAATAAAAAGATCCACAATGCTTTAGTATTAGCTCTCTGTGAATAAATTCCAGTAATGTCTTTGCTATTCCCGAAATGTTTTATTGCTAAGTAACTTTTCAGCAAACACTTCTAAAGGCAACTACAAATCCAGTATGTTCTACATTATCCATACATTGCAAATACTAATAAAACATATCACCATTTTGTCATGACATAAATCTTAAAATTAGGAGTAGAAATTAAAAGAACAGGGAAAATGTGGCTAGGTCATACAAATTATGAGGTAGGTAAAATTTATCTAATCTCCTCTGAGAATGCCCTCATGCCCTACTTATAGTCCCTGTTCTTCATTTTGAGAAACACTGTTTTAGATTCACCAATTCTTTGCAGAATTATTAATGGTACCTTTCAAATAGACACACACTTTAATAATTCAATGAACTAATTAACTAATTGGTGACATAATCAATTAATTATATTTTTACTTTTTAATCATCTGTATTGGAGTTTTCAGAGATAAACCTCATGAATATAATGCTTAATATTCACTAACTATTCAGCATTCATATGTAAATAGCTCTGGTATGTCTGTTATTATTCACGATTTTTCTTCAAAAATTACATACATAAATTTTCACATTACTATTATCAGAATTATTAGCAGTTACAAATTTAATATTATAAGTGATCATCTCTGGAAAAAAGTGTGAACAACTATAATGTTATAGTTACAACTTGCTGCCTTTATTATAAAGGTGAAGAAATGTTAATGTCATATCTAAAACTTTTCTCAGGTCAAAGTACCTTTACTTCCTTTTTTTTCATTTTAACTATGAAGCGCTAAAATTGTATTTTTAAGATAATTTTCAGTCACTTTTGGGTGGTATGCAGTGTGCACTTTACAATTGACTTATAATTGGACTGTGCTGACAATGGAAAATCTTACAAGTATTGAACATGACATTTATGACAGTATTGCTGTCATCTTGGCTTCTTTTATGGAATATGCAGAGAATTATAATTGGGCTAACAAGCCTGGTAGCCTGGCTGCTTTCCAATTATATTAACCAGCCTAGTCTAGTATTAGCTGCCTGAACACACACAGAAACAGACATAGAGCTTTTGTTTTCCCTTCTAGTTTATTTTGGTATCTACCCAATAATCTAAGAGTAAAATCATCTACCATCATGTAATGTTTGAGAACTTTCAATAATTCATCTCCATCCCACTGAGAAATGTAAAGATTGCCTTCTTTGTTTTTATTTCACTAATTTTTAATAAAAAAGATGAATTTTTGTAAAAGATTAGTTGTATCTGTTAACACATTTGATACTATTGTCTCAAAGATTTCTAAAGCTTTTGGCAATTTTTCTTTGAATTTGTGCTAAAAATGTTAAGTGATAAGTTTGAATTTTAAGTAAAATCTCTTTTCATGTGAACAATTTAATATGATACATTGAAATATTTTCCTTGAAATTGAGTGAAATAATATTTTTGCATAATCTAAAAATAAGTCAGCTTTGTGTAGTCTTAAAAACAACACAAAAGATGAAAATAATTCCTAATAATTAGAATTCTGAAATCTACTAAAATTCTACCAAGGAATTAAAAACTGAATTTTTTTTTTTTTACATCTTTATTGGGGTATAAGTGCTTTACAATGGTGTGTTAATTTCTGCTTTATAACAAAGTGAATCAGTTATACATATACATATGTTCCCATATCTCTTCCCTCTTGCGTCTCCCCCCCTCCCACCCTCCCTATCCCACCCATCCAAGCGGTCACAAAGCACCGAGCTGATCTCCCTGTGCTATGCGGCTGCTTCCCACTAGCTATCTACCTTACGTAAAAACTGAATTTTTAACTGAAAAACAAATATTAAGAAAAGTTAAATGAAACAGCTTGTGGTTTAAAAGATCCAAGGAGGTTGCAGTATAGCAGTCATCTGGATCACTAGATTCTGTACTTCTGTTTCTCTCCTTTTTTTCTTTTTGCTGGTTTTCTCTTATTTTAGAGCATTTAATATACTTGCATATTTTTATCTAAGCTTTGTCAACACTTCCATTAGCAATATCTAAGGTCTTCATCTTTGTCAGTGGTTTTCTGGATAGAAATATGAAAAAAATCCCTGGGAATATGCCCATCAGAAACAAAACACCAGTTCGGTATAATAGGGATATGACACAGGATGTGTATTGCAGCATTGTTATTAGCAGTAAAACAAACAAACAAACAACAACAACAAGAAAACAAACCAAAAGCAGACTGATTTTCTATCAATAGGGAAATAGTCCCATACTTCATACACACTATAGAAAAATATACAGCTATTAAAATTAGTGAGTTAGAACTCGATGTATTAACCTGGAAAATGAGGGAAAAGCAGACTGCAAAGAACTGTGTATAGTATGATCCTGTTTATGGAAACAAAATACACAAAGTATATATGTTATTGTTTTTTATACGAATAGCAAAATATATTTTTATAACGTTAGCAAACTGTTAATATTGATTATTTCAGTAGCAGCCTTTGGAGAAGGTTGAGCTATTGTTTTTTTGTTTTGTTTTGTTTTGTTTTATCTATGTCACGTCTTATTTTTTGGCATTTGTCAATTTGTAATAAAAATAAGCAAAAAAATAGAAGTATTCATTAAGTAGGAGCAAAATCTCTTGGTAAAATTACTTTTAAAGTTTAAGTTTTAATATTAAATATTTTAGGGACTCTAATGGCTGACAAATTTTGCCATGAACTGTTATATCACATTAACAATATCACAAAAACATCTGGTACTTTAATTTTGGGTCTTTGCTTTTTAAAAGAAAGTTAGTTTACATTATATTCATAACGGTATTGTGAACATTCTCCCTCTCCAACCACTTACCTTCATTTTAAAGCTGTGGAATAAACAGAGTTTGAATGGGTTTTTGTAAGGACTTAAGCAAGCTTTCCTGAAATAATTTTGCTTTTACTTAGTATGTTTTTATTTGAAAAAATGTATTATTTAAAAAATATGATGTACATTTTTTATGAGCTAGCAGAAGATAAATAAAAGATAGTGTTTGTGATTGTGGATAAAAATGAAATTCTGTATGAGTAGTCTGGCATGTATCTAGACTTGCTAGAAATTTTTCTTTAGCTCTAAATAACTTGAATCAGAAGAAAGTGTAAATTAAAAGTTTCCATTTTCAGTTCATAAGCACTCAGTCTAAAATCTAAATTAAACTTCACTGGGGTCAGTATGCAGGCTAGAGACTGCGTATTTCCCAGCTAGGGGATGGACCACTTCATCTTTAACATCATTTAGAGAATGAAAAAGCACACCTTCCTCTGTCAATCTTCCTTTTTAAGTATTTAAATCAAAATAGAACATATTACTTCAAAATGTTTGGGGCATCTAATTATGCATTTTATCTAGAAGTTTTCCTTTGAGTAAAGAATTCTCCTGTCAGGACTGTTCTAATTTCCTCATTCAGTTTACTTCTGCCCCAAAGTGTTTACCAATAGATATAATAAACTTAAATTTCTACTTCTTAATGAAAATAATGCCATTTAAAGTAATGGAGTTTTCTAGTTTCATAGCTATGTGATCAACCAAGTACCAAATAGCTGAAGTTTAATGAATCATGCAATTTTGATTTGGCTTTATAGACCTGATATTTGAAATCCAGTTGGTGATGCGGTGCCATAAATCCCAATAGTGTAAGGTAGTATCTTAGAGCACAGATTTTAGGTTCAGGCACACCTAGGATCAAATCCCAAATTTGCTTATTTCCAGCTGTCCCATAGTCAGCAAGTAATGTAACTTTTCTAAGTTCCAGTTTTCACATCTGTAAGGCAGTGATAATAAAACTTACTTCTTGAGGTGGTTAAGTGGAAGATGTATGGAAAGTACTCTCAACTCTCTCTGGCATTTAAGTAAGCACTCAGTAAATACAAGTGAATGGCCCTTGTGATTTATTCAAATGTATGGATTACATTTTAATTGTTAAATAAAATGAAATATATTTAAACTATATATTAGTATTTTTAATTGAACTATTAACTAAACTTTAGAGTTAAAAAAGACAAAGAGAAAGAAAGATACACAGTTCTTAAAAAGAATTTTGTGCCTTGTGGTGTTTGGTATTTGCACTCTGGCTCCTATCTGTTTTACTCTTTCTTTTTCAAGAACTTTAATCATATACTAACAAAATATAACCAATTGTCATTTTCTTTGTTACAAGTCCTATTCATCTAAAGTGCATTGATGGTGTAATCATAAGCATATCATTTTAGACTTTAACTAATAGTGATAACATATCTCTTTTAGAGACTCTGCCTAATAATCTAATATGTTTGTTCTCTTCTTCTTGTGCAATCTTGGTACCAGCGGCTGCTTCAAAGAATAAAGTTAAAGGTGAGCTATTGTGCATTCTGCATGATTTACCATGATTGTTTTCTGCTTAGTCTTGTGCATCCTCTTAAATGATAGAGCTAGTTCTGTTCGTGATAATACCAGTTCATTGTGTAGATATTAGTTGTAAATTTCTACAAATACAAATTATATCATTTTAATTATTCAGTTTCTGATATATGTCTGTGTTTCCATGATTATTTGTGAGTTTATTTTCTTGTTTTATTTCCCACTTTATTCCAAGTGGAATAAGGTGCTTTTATGCCTAACATTTTGCCTGTTGACCTCAGTTTCCTTGATAAAATTGTGAACTAGAAAAAAAATACAGCATAAAATAAAGCTGATGGAAAAATTGAACATGCCTTCATAGAATTATGTGAAAAGAAAATTTTATCCTTTATTAAACTCCAGTTTTCTATTTATGGCTTTTTTTTATCCATTTCCTAGTTGTATTAAGTTTCATTTGCTAGAATCCTGAAAATACATTTTCATGAGAAAGGATGTGATTGTCTAATGCTAGAATGTCTCCCTGAAAGAAAAAGACTTTTGGCTTGATGTGTCAAAGTCTTTACGGTTTTTAAAAGAATTCAAACGTGTGTGTGTGTGTATGTGTGTGTGTGTGTGTGTGTGTATGATATCTATGATAGTGTCATAGGTTTATAGTTTATGTGTTTCAATTTCATGTTCTCTAGAACAATCTATATATATATTTTTAAATGTTTTCTCCTTATATAGCAAATATATATATATACATATTTTTCTCTTTCATTTATTTTTATACAGCAACACTCTAATAACCTTATTGGTCATATATCTGTTACCTTCAGTTTCCTCATCTACAGAGTGTGAAAAACAATAAATAATTCAAAAGGTTGTTGTGAGGGTTAAGTAAAATATGTAAAACAACAAGTAATCTTCCTCCTGCTACTAGCATTTTAAACAATGCTAGCTTCATTTTGCTTCTCACAAACGGGCCTCTTCTTTGTGGAGAATTTCTGACTCTTCATCTTCATTATTCACTATTGCCCTGCCTAATTTCTTTATCTGTGTGCTCAGGAGAAATAACCAGGTGGTTTTGTCTTTCTCCATTTCTCATATTCAGTTCTACCACAAGGCCACCCTTCTCTATTATTCCTTCCCCTCCAGCCCTGCCCTCCCCCAGGTTGTAGTTTTACAGCTAGTTTTAACACTATACATAGATTTATGTTTGGAGTGTTAACTGATCCCTATTTATAAGGCTAAGCATTTAGTGTGCAACTACTATTTTTCTAGGAATGTATTTTTTTTTATAAAACACTAAAAATATAAAAGATGAGATGGAAAATTTCTTGTTACCCTTTGTTTAATCCTCCACACTTAGCCTAGTCTCTTTTTCAATAAATGTGCTAGAATTAGCCAATTCTTGCCACAGTAATTTTCTGTCTGTGGATAAAAGTAATACACTCATGAAACAATTAAGAAATTACTTGACAATGAGTATATATTTATGAAATATATTTACATAATAAAAGATTAAGATGTACAGTTTTAAGAATGAAGAATTAAGAACAATGTACAAATAATGTGTTAATTGTGGGATATAGAACTTGAGTGTAAAGGGAGTTAGCAAGATTTACATATTGAGGTTGGAGTCCTTGTTCTCAGAGAATGCTTTATGTGGCAGGTGGGGCTTGAACTGATTGTTGAAGGATGGGTAGTATATATAGAAAAAAGTAGTACATAGAAAAAGCAATTTGAAAGCATAAGTAAAGGTATAGAAGCAGGAATGGATATAGTTTATTGCATATAGTGAGGTCACCTTTTAAAAGAAGAAGACCTGTGTTTTATGAGAGTGGAGGAAGTTAAATTTGATGATGGAGTGACCATGAGTCATTACTGCATTTGATTACATAAAACCTCTCATAATAATCACATCTGTGTTCACTTTATAATTCTTGATGGACAAGAATAAAAATGATATAAAAATTGATATTAAAATGATGGACTTTTTTATTGATATAAAAAATGATATAAAAATGATGGACAATAATTCAAATTACAATATACAGGTTACAAAGTATTAGTACAGGAAACCAATTCACCACTGAAGGACTACAGCCATACATTATATTATAGGTGTCTGCAAAGTGACATCAGGACTCAAGCTGACTAGGATTTTGCAATACAAACATGTTTATGTGTCCGATTTAGGATGCCCACGTTGCCATCCCTGTTGTTCCACACCTATTCATTTTATTTGAATCTCTTTTTTTTTTTTCACTTGTGTACAAGCCTGCAGGGGGCTTTAGGACACAGTTCACCCTATGCCTGTATTTTTGCATCTACAAGGTGTTATAGAGACAAGAAATGACACTTTCTAAAATCAGCTATGCCTCAAGTAGAAATTGAAATTCTATTTCTAATGACTGCGACAGATGTATATTATGTAGATAATAGAGAGAAGTACCCAATGCTTTTATTGTCCAATTTCTATGTCAAGGCAAATGGTCTTCAAACAGGAAAAAAAAAATGAAAAAGAAAATGTGGGTAAGAGGAAAATAAAACCCAAGATAATATAAGAGCAGATTGCTTAAAAATACTAATTCTCCTGGCCCAAATAAAGTACATCCCAGGGAACCCAGGGAAGTTTTGTAGAGGATAACAGCTCATTCATTTATTCTTGTGGAATCATGCAAATGTGGGGAGCTTCTGCGATATTGGAGAGAGGTATGTGCTGTGATATTTGTTAAGGAGAAAGGATTACATTTGAGAAACCATAAACTGGTAAATTTGACATTACCTTCCCAGTAAAATTATTAAACTCTTAAACAATTTGTGAGTGCTTAGATTAAAAGGATTCTCTAGGAGTTAGTTAGCAGTTACCAGTAATGGCATAGAAAATTACCCTAATTTTCTCCCTGTCTTTTTAAAAAAATATTATTACACCAGTGTCCAAGGGCAATATATAAACATGTACTATTTGAAGTTCATCAAATCATGTAGCAACTCATTCCTTATTTTGTAGAAACTGTCATTCTGAAGTTTGCCAGTTATTCTTCAGTGGTCAAATCAAATGGTGGTTCCCCAATCCTCAAATTACTCATTTTTCTGCTGAATATAATGTTTCTTTTGATTTTTCCACTTCCCTTGTTTCAGTGTCTCTGTTACAGGTTTCATTTTCTTTTAACTCCTCTTTGCCTCTTTCTTTCCCTCTCTTCTTCTATCTTGTTCTGGAATATAGGTTTCATTCAGGTTAATCTTTGATCCCTAAAGAGATCACTTCTCACAGTGTTGCAGCTCTCCACTTCCTTTTTTGAGAGATGACCTTCACTTCCTACAAAATTTTAAAAGCAGCCATTTTGTGCACTATTGAGTACCCATAACGAACCTCCCTCACCGTTATTGAATGTTAAGAGAAAGACAAATGATTCGATCAAATTCCTCCCCTAGAAACTTAAAACTGAGAAGAGAGAAAGGAGCAACAGGAAGGAGGAGAGATGGGAAATAAATTCCGTTACACTTTGTGGCTGTGAATTTCGTATGTAGACTGAGTAGGATGATGAATTAAGACTGAGAAATAAGAGAAGAGTGAGCAGGAATGTAAAAGAGTAAGAGGTTAAGAGAGTGCCCTCATGGTGCTTAAGTCCCTTGTTCTAATAGAAGGTTCTGTTATATGCTTGCCCTTTGGGTCTCTGACAAAGCTGTCTTTTCATTAAGCTTTCTAGATAGGTTTCTCTTGCTTGTAATCAAAAAGAGAACTGATTAATATAATTGTTTTCTTTCTCTAAACTTTTCTGAGTTCATTTCAGTTATGACTTTTCTAGACTTGCTCTTACTACTAAGCTCATATCTGATATTGCTGGCACCCTGCTGAACTGAATTTCTAACTGAATATTAAAAACTGAAACTCTTATTTTTCTTTGTAAATCTGAGCTCTCAGGGTTTGTTATGTCTTCTCTTGAACAAATATTTACCTAATTTCTTAGTTTAAAAGATTGAAAATATCTTTAACTCCTCCATCTTAATGGCACCCATAACCAGTCAGTTATCAAATTGTCCTAATTTTATGGGAATAAAATTATTGTCCTAATTATGTCCTAATTTTACTATGGGAATAGAAGCATTTCCATATATTCCTCTTCTTCAAAATCACTCATTCCTCAGAGCTTGCCTGGAGTAGTTCTAACTTGTCTTCTGATTGAATTCTCAACACTCTACAATCTATCCTACCTTCATATAACACAGTGAATTCATATATCTACACTCTATAATCTATCCTACATTCAGATATCAATAAGATCATCAATGCTTTGCCACTTAGAGATAGAGAAAAAGGTAACAGAGTATTCCTAAAATTTCTTTGTATAAAGTGATTTTATTTCACTCTATTACAGATGTATAGACTAAATGTATCTTACTGATTAATATTGTTCCAGAATCATACACAATTTCTAAATAGTTTTAATGCAGTAAATATATTTTTATTGTTCAATCTGATTTGTAGGCTTTATTTTTTATTCAAAATTTGACAACTATAATAGGGATAACATTTTATGCCATTTCTAGAATACCAGCCTTTAGCTATTCCTTTCAATCAGATAATCATAATTTAGTGCTCAATTAAAAATTAACACAATTATTCTGACACTATATAAGAATTTAAAGATAATGCAGGACACTCAGCAGTCTAAACTGAGATATTTGTGGTATGAGAAGAATCAATATTTCAGTTTACTGTATTTAAGTAATAGTCATACATAATATTATTAAATAAATTATTTATTTAAGTATAAATATTAAAAGTCTGCTGTTCAACCAAAATGTGAATTTAGTATACCAGGTTTCCCATCACATTACATCTTTTAAGGGTGAATTGAAAGGCACATAAGAGATTGAAATTGAGGCATTGCTTCAAACTATTCTGAGATTTTATCTTAAGTGGGACACCTATGTTTCAGTTTATACTATATAATATACACTGTATATTAAGAAGCTCCATTCTGTAGTCAGAACTGCATGGGTCATATCCTGGTTTTTCAACTTACTTGATTTGAACACCTGGATAATTTGATTATGTTCACTCAACATTCAGCTGTAGTGACATTTATATGTAATAATGTATAAAAGGATATTAACCTAAGGGATGACACAAAGTAAACACTCAGTAAATTTTATATATTATTATTGTTATTATCATCATTACTATTATTTAAATAATGTCTGTAGAAAATAAAATGAAAAATCATGTAGTTAAAGACAAGTCCCAGAACTAAAACTTTTTTATGAGTATGAACTGTATTTCATCTTCATGGTAGCATTCATATGTTTATATTTATTCTAACATTAAAATAAACACATATAATTTAATGTGAAGGATCCACTAGATATATGTATTTTTTCTTTCTTCACACTTAAATATTAAAATCCAAAGTGTATAAATGGTATCATTAAAGAATTTCAACTCAATATCAAAAGAAAGAGAAAAATTACAAAAACTGTGTCAGATAGAGGTTTATATAGTACTTAAAATGTAAAAATTACTTGCTTTTATTATCAGTGAAGAAATTGAGGAATAAGGCTATATATAACTTTTGTGGAACACATCCCTTAACTCCTTTTCTTGAAGCTATGTTTGGATTTTAATTTTAAAAATGTAAGGAATTATTCAGACTCTTGCATAATAGCTATAAAATCTTCATCAAAAATAACTTGAGACAATTATTGGAGCTTATGTTTGTTTACCCCACATTAGGCTCATCTGAGGAAATATGTTGGGAATGTTAGAAATATGTAAGGAAATTTAAAAGCATGGTGTGTTTCTATAACATGTTCACTAAGGGTTCTAGGTGAAAGGCCCTGAGGTGGTACATTTTAGAAGATTGAGATTGTTTTCTTTTTTTTTTTTTAATTTATTTTATTGAAGTATAGTTGATTCACAATGTTGTGTTAATTCCCACTGTATAGCAAAGTGATTCAGTTATACATATATATACATTCTTTTTTGTTTTTGTTTGTTTTTTGTTTTGTTTTGTTTTGTTTTGTTTTGTGGTATGCTGGCCTCTCACTGTTGTGGCCTCTCCCGTTGCGGAGCACAGGCTCCGGATGCGCAGGCTCAGCGGTCATGTCTCATGGGCCCAGCCCCTCCACGGCATGTGGGATTTTCCCAGACTGTGGCACGAACCCGTGTCCCCTGCATCGGCAGGCGGACTCTCAACCACTGCACCACCAGGGAAGCCCTATATACATTCTTTTTCATATTCTTTTACATTATGGTTTATCACAGGATATTGAATATAGTTACCTGTGCTATACAGTAGGACCTTGTTGTTTATTCAATCTATATATAATAGTTTGCATCTGCTAATCCCAAACTCCCAGTCAATTTCTCCCCCACCCCCCTTCCCCCTTGGCAACCACAAGTCTGTTCTCTATGTCTGAGAGTCTGTTTCTGTCTTGTAGATAAGTGCATTTGTGCCATATTTTAGATTCCACATATAGTGATATCATATGGTATTTGTCTTTCTCTTTCTTGCTTACTTCACTTATTATGATAATGTCTAGGTTCATCCATGCTGCTGCAAATGGCATTATTTCATTCTTTTTTATGGCTGAGTAGTATTCCATTGTGTGTGTGTGTTTGTGTGTGTGTGTGTGTGTGTGTGTGTGTGTGTGCACCACATCTTCTTTATCCATTCACCTGTCAGTGGACATTTAGGTTGTTTCCATGTCTTGGCTATTGTAAATAGTGCTGAAGTGAACACTGGAGTGCATGTATCTTTTTGAATTAGCGCTTTCTTCAGATATACGCACAGGAGTGGGATTGCAGGATCATATGGCAACTGTAGTTTTTTGAGGAACCTCGATACTATTCTTCATAGTGGCTGCACCAGTTTACATTCCCATCAACAGTATATGAGGGTTTCCTTTTCTCCACACCCTCTACAACATTTGTTATTTGTGAATTTATTGAAGTGGCTGTCCTTTCTCCACTGTACATTCCTGCCTTCCTTATAAAAGATAAGGTGACCATATGTGTGTGGGTTTATCACTGGGTTTTCTATCCTGTTCCATTGATCTATATTTCTGTTTTTGTTCCAGTACCATATTGTTTTGATTGCTGTAGCTTTGTAGTATCATCCGAAGTCAGGGAGCCTGATTCCTCCAACTCCATTTTTCATTCTCAAGATTCTTTTGGCTATTCGAGGTCTTTTGTGTTTCCATACAAATTGTGAATTTTTTTGTTCTAGTTCTGTGAAAAATGCCAGTGATAGTTTGATAGGGATTGCATTGAATCTGTAGATTGCTTTGGGTAGTAGAGTCATTTTCACAATGTTGATTCTTCCAATCCAAGAACATGGTATATCTCTCCATCTATTTGTATCATCTTTAGTCTCTTTCATCAGTGTCTTATAATCTACTGCATACAGGTGTTTTGTCTCCTTAGGCAGGTTTATTCCTAGATATTTTATTCTTTTTGTTGCGATGGTAAATGGGAGTGTTTTATTGATTTCACTTTCACATTTTTCATCATTAGTATATAGGAATGCCAGACATTTCTGTGCATTCATTTTATATCCTGCTACTTTATGAAATTCATTGATTAGCTCTAATAGATTTCTGGTAGCATCTTTAGGATTCTCTATGTATAGTATCATGTCATCTGCAAACAGTGACAGCTTTACTTCTTCTTTTCTGATTTGGATTCCTTTTATTTCCTTTTCTTCTCTGATTTGCTGTGGCAAAAACTTCCAAAATTATGCTTTCAGTTTTTCACCATTGAGGATGATGTTGGCTGTGGGTTTGTCATATATTGCCTTTATTATGTTTACGAACGTTCCCTCTGTGTCTGCTTTCTGGAGGATTTTTATGATAAATGGGTGTTGAATTTTGTCGAAAGCTTTCTCTGCATGTAGTGAGATGATCATATAGTTTTTCCCTTCAATTTGTTAATATGGTGTATCACGTTGATTGATTTGCATATATGGCAGAAGCCTTGCATTCCTGGAATAAACCCCACTTGATCATGGTGTATGATCCTTTTAATGTGCTGTTGGATTCTGTTTGCTAGATTTTGTTGAGGATTTTTGCATCTATGTTCATCAGTGATCTTGGCCTGTAGTTTTCTTTGTTTGTGACACGTTTGTCTGCTTTTGGTATAAGGGTGATGGTGGCCTTGTAGAATGAGTTTGGGAGTGTTCCTCCCTCTGCTATATTTTGGAAGAGTTTGAGAAGGATAGGTGTTAGCTCTTCTCTAAATGTTTGATAGAATTTGCCTGTGAAGCCATCTGGTCCTGGCCTTTTGTTTATTGGAAGATTTTTAATCACAGTTCCAATTTCAGTGCTTGTGATTGGTCTGTTCATATTTTCTATTTCTTCCTGATTCAGTCTTGGCAGGTTGTGCATTTCTAAGAATTTGTCCATTTCTTCCAGGTTGTCCATTTTATTGGCATAGGGTTGCTTGTAGTAATCTCTCATGATCTTTTGTATTTCTGCAGTGTCAGTAGTTACTTCTCCTTTTCCATTTCTAATTCTAGTGATTTGAGTCTTCTCCCTTTTTTTCTTGATGAGTCTGGCTAATGGTTTATCAATTTTGTTTATCTTCTCAAAGAACCAGCTTTTAGTTTTATTGATCTTTGCTATCATTTCCTTACCTTCTTTTTCTTTTATTTCTGATCTGATTTTTATATTTTTTTTCTTCCTGCTAACTTTGGGGTTTTTTGTTCTTCTTTCTCTATTTGCGTTAGGTGCAAGGTTAGGTTGTTTATTCGAGATGTTTCCTGTTTCTTAAGGTAGGATTGTATTGCTATAAACTTCCCTCTTAGAACTGTTTTAACTGCATCCTATAGGTTTTGGGTCGCCATGTCTCTATTGTCATTAATTTCTAGGTATGTTTTGATTTCCTCCTTATTTCTTCAGTGATCTCTTGGTTATTAAGTAGTGTATTGTTTAGCCTCCATGTGTTTGTATTTTTTACAGATCTTTTCCTGTAATTGGTATCTAGTCTCAAAGTGTTGTGGTCAGAAAAGATACTTGATACAATTTCAGTTTTCTTAAATTTACCGAGGCTTGATTTGTGACTCAAGATATGATCTATCTTGGAGAATGTTCCAGGAGCACTTGAGAAAAATGTGTATTCTGTTGTTTTTGGATGGAATGTCCTATAAATATCAATTAAGTCCATCTTGTTTAATGTATCATTTAAAGCTTGTGCTTTCTTATTTATTTTCATTTTGGATGATCTGTCCATTGGTGAAAGTGGGGTGTTAAAGTCCCCTACTGTGAATGTGTTACTGTCGATTTCCCCTTTTATAGTTGTTAGTATTTTCCTTATGTATTGAGGTGCTCTTATGTTGGGTGCATAAATATTTACAATTGTTATATCTTCTTCTTGGATCGATCCCTTGATCATTATGTAGTGTCCTTCTTTGTCTCTTGTAATAGTCTTTATTTTAAAGTCCATTTTCTCTGATATGAGAATTGCTACTCCAGCTTTCTTTTGATTTCCATTTGCATGAAATATCTTTTTCCATTCCCTCACTTTCAGTCTGTATGTGTCCCTAGGTCTGAAATGGGTCTCTTGTAGACAGCATATTGGGTGTTGTTTTTTTATCCATTCAGCCAGGCTGTGTCTTTTGGTGGGAGCATTTAATCCATCCAGGGTGTTGTTTTTTTATCCATTCAGCCCTTCTGTGTCTTTTGGTGGGAGCATTTAATCCATTTAATCCATTTAGTTCTTCTAGGTCCTTGTTAAATGTTTCTTGTATTTCCTCTATTCTATTTCCAAGATTTTGGATCATCTTTACTATCATTATTCTGAATTCTTTTTCAGGTAGACTGCCTATTTCCTCTTCATTTGTTAGGTCTGGTGGGTTTTTATCTTGCTCCTTCATCTGCTGTGTGTTTTTCTGTCTTCCCATTTTGCTTATCTTACTGTGTTTGGGGTCTCCTTTATGCAGGCTGCAGGTTCGTAGTTCCCATTGTTTTTGGTGTCTGTCTCCAGTGGCTAAAGTTGGTTCATTGGGCTGTGTAAGCTTCCTGGTGGAGGGGACTAGTGCCTGTGTTCTGGTGGATGAGGCTGGATCTTGTCTTTCTGGTGGGCTGGTCCACATCTGGTGGTGTGTTTTGGGGTGTCTGTGGCCTTATTATGATTTTAGGCAGCCTCTCTGCTAACACAACACAATGGGTTTTGTTCCTGTCTTGCTAGTTGTTTGGCATAGGGTGTCCAGCACCGTACCTTTTTGGTTGTTGAGTGGAGCTGGGTCATAGCGTTGAGATGGAGATCTCTGGGAGAGCTTTCACCATATGATATTACATGGAGCTGGGGGGTCTTTTGTGGACCAGAGTCCTGAAGTTGGCTCTTCCATGTCAGAGGGACAGCACTGACTCCTGGCTGCAGCACCAAGAGCCTTTCATCCACAGGGCTCAGAAAAAAAGGGAGAAAAAGAAGGAAGGAAGGAAGGAAGGAAGGAAGAAAGAAAGAAAGAAAGAAAGAAAGAAAGAAAGAAAGAAAGAAAGAAAGAAGGAAAGGAGAGGATACAATTAAAAAAATAAAGTAAGATAAAATAAAGTTACTAAAATAAAAAATAATTATTAAGAGAAAAAAAAATTTTTTTAAGTAAAAAGAATACAAAAAACAAAAAACCGTACAGACAGAACCCTAGGACAAATGGTGAAAGCAAAGCTATACAAAATCTCACACAGAAGCATACACATACACACTCATAAAAAGAGCAAAAGGGGAAAAAATATATCTTGCTCTCAAAGTTCACCTCCTCAATTCGGGATGTTTCGTTGTCTATTCAGGTATTCCCCTGATGCAGGGTACATCAAGTTGATTGTGGAGATTTAATCTGCTTCTCCTGAGGCAGCTGGAGAGATTTCCCTTTCTCTTCTTTGTTTGCATAGCTCCCGGGGTTCAGCTTTGGATTTGGCCCCGCCTCTGCATGTAGGTCGCCAGAGGGCATCTGTTCTTCGCTCAGACAGGATGGGGTTAAAGGAGCAGCTGATTAGCAGGCTCTGGCTCACTCAAGTGGGGTGCGGGGCGAGCCTGAGACGGCAGAGGCCAGCATGACGTTGCACCAGCCTGAGGCGCATGGTGTGTTCTCCTGGGGAAGTTGTCCCTGGATCACAGGAGCCTGGCAGGGGCGGGCTGCACAGGCTCTTGGGAGGGGAGGTGTGGATAGTGACCTGTGCTTACACACGGGCTTCTTGGTGACGGCAGCATGCCTTAGCGTCTCATGCCCCTCTCTGGGGTCCGCGCTGATAGCCGTGGCTCGCGCCCATCTCTGGAGCTCCTTTAAGCAGTGCTCTTATTCCCTTCTCCTCGTGCACCAGGAAACAAAAAGAGAAGAAATAGTCTCTTGCCTCTTCGTCAGGTCCAGACTTTTTCCCCGGACTCCCTCCTTGCTAGCTGTGGTGCACTAACCCCTTCAGGCTGTGTTCATGCAGCCAGTCCTGTCCCTACGATCCGACTGATCCACCGAAGCCAGAGCCTCAGCTCCCAGCCCCGCCCATTCCGGTGGGTGAGCAGACAAGCCTCTCTGGCTGGTGAGTGCCGGTCAGCACCGATCCTCTGTGCGGGAATCTCTCCACTTTGCCCTCCGCACCCCTGTGGCTGTGCTCTCCTCCGTGGCTCCGAAGCTTTCCCCCTCCGCACCCCACCCCCGCCCACCGCAGTCTCCGCGAAGGGGTTTCCTAGTGTGTGGAAACCTTTCCTCCTTCATAGCTCCCTCCCACTGGTGCAGGTCCCATCCCTATTCTTTTGGCTCTGTTTATTCTTTTTTCTTTTGCCCTACCCAGGTACGTGGGGAGTTTCTTGCCTTTTGGGAGGTCTGAGGTCTTCTGCCAGTGTTCAGTGGGTGTTCTGTAGGAGTTGCTCCACGTGTAGATGTAGTTCTGATGTATCTGTGGGGAGGAAGGTGATCTCCGCATCTTACTCTTCCGCCATCTTCCCCCTCTCCCTGTGTCCATGACTCACAGGCCCAGCCGCTCCGCGGCACACGGGATCCTCCCAGACCGGGGCATGAACCCACATCCCCCGCATCGGCATGCGGACCCCCAACCACTGCGCCACCAGGGAAGCCCTAAGATTGCTTTTTTAATCCACCTTCTAGTTTATCGCACTTCTCTAGGAAAATTGCTGAAGACGTTGCTATATATGATAGTACAATAATGTTTTAAACATATTACTGCAACCTTTTTCTAACTTTTAAAAAAGTAGATAACAATAATTATAACAGCTAATATTTCTTGAATGTTTACTATATGCCAGACATTACACTAAACATTTTATGTATGTTTTCTAATTTAGTCCTCATAAAGCTATTTGAGATAGGGACTATTATTTTCCTTTGTACAGTGAGAAAAATGACACAGAGTGTTAAGAAATTTGTTTAAGTTAACAAAATGAGTAAGAGGCAGGGCAACAATTCCAAATCTGAGATAGTGACTACTGAGTTCAAACTTTTAATCTATTAAAGCCTCTAAAGATACCAGGTTGATCAATGTTACAATTAATTTAATCTTAATCATTTGTTTAAATGCATTTACCTAGGTCCCATCCACCCAGGTAGGACTGGGGCTAGGTATGGAAATAAAGTAAAATTGTAATGAGTTGTTATCAGGAACAAATAAATTGGACCTACATTGTTGAGTATATTGGTGAAGAAAATATTCTCCCAGTACACTTTTGTTGTTTCTCATTCTTTTTTTTTTTATTTTTTCTTCTGGGTTTCTCATTCATTCACCATATGTTAACTTTACTTATTCCTTCCTGGGAAAGTGAGGCGGTAATTAGTTTTTCAATCAGATGAGTAATATTCTAGAAAAGATTTAGGCATAACTAATGTAAAATGTTTCACTCAGGAGAGGGTAACAGGGTTAAAAAGTATTTTCATGAAAATTTTACGTAAGATGAGTCAGTGGGTCAAAATGTAGATAATTTTACTAGTTTTTAAACTGCATCTTCATTTGACCTGGTTTCTGATTTTTACTTCTCAGTGTACAGGGATTTTGACTGTGTTTGCTCTGTGGAGTATCTCAGTATTTGCTGCTGTGTAACTGTCCCTCTTCATGTGACACATTACAAACTAGTGTGGGTCAGGGTGGAAAGGCAACTCTAGATACTCTATTTGCAAATCTGAAAGAATATTATTTTTTACCTGATTTAATGAAGCTTCATTTTCCCCTCTCTCCTTTCTTCTTGAAATACAAATACAGTCTTGAGCTTTCCTGTGGACATGTGGATAAACATAACTCATTTGCCACCAAAACAGAGTACAGCTTTGTACAGCAATTAGAAATTATTTTAAACATTGCTACTTTAAGTTTATATCCTCATTTCCGTCATAAATTATTATAATACTTTTTATTTTATCTAAAGCACATCTTATCCAAAAGGTAGGATCTTCTGGGATTCCATTCATTCAGTTGTTTCATGTCATTCTATTATGTTAATAAAATTGGTATTTACTTATTCTACAGCTCCTGTGTGGGGGTTTAGAGGGGTGTAATTAAAATCCCAAGGTTTGTGGCTTCTTACAGGTTTCTAAACAGAAAAAGTCTATAATAAGGAGAAATACAGTGATCAGTGTGTAACAGTTAGACATTTAGGGGCATTTGCAAACAAGTGCTATAAGGCTAACAGCTAAATTACACTAAAAATAATTTCAACTTTATATTTCAAGTTAGATAGAGTGATGGTTATATATTTTCAATGGAAAAAAATCCTTTGACCTGACAGCATAATACAACATATTTATCAGTAGCAAAGTATAATGTTAAAGGCTTTGGAGGTTATCAGAGTACCTGGGTTTTGGTATCTATTCTACTTATTTCCTCTTCATAGCAGTAAAGTAGGGGTAAACCTATCAGTACTACCTACATCATAGAGTTATAGTGATCAAAAGAATATATGAAAGTACTTTTAAAACCACCAACTAATATCTAGATGTAAATCTTTATTAAATAAATAAGGTACAGTCACAGAGCCAGGAACGTGATATTTAGTAATGAATAAAATGTGCCCTTGTTCTGAGCCCATGCCAATGATCTATGTGCATGGAAAAAAATTCGGTAATGGTATTTCTTTTATGCTTTATCTTACCAAACATCCTTGGAAAGAGAGTAAACCAAGTATGTTTCTTAATTTGATAAATTTTTATTGAATGTGTTTACTGTGCTAAGATATAATGGGGAGAAAAAAAGGTAAATATAGTCCTTAGTTTTTCTTCATGGGACTTTTACTCATTCACTCATTCATTCATTCATTTATTCATTCCTTCCTTCAACATTGTCAGGGATGGCTGCAAATATATCAGTGGAAAAAAAAACTAAGTTATACACTTTTACTCATTCACTCATTCATTCATTCATTTATTCATTCTTTCATTCAACATTGTCAGGGATGGCTGCAAATATATCAGTGAAAAAAGAAGTAAGTTATACACTGTAGTGTGTTACAATGTGGTAGGTGTTTTGAAGAAACAATAAAGCAGAAGAATGAGACAGGAATGCTTGGAAAAGTAGAGAGGTTGTTCTAATTTTGAACAGGGAGATCAGAAAAATGGGACATTTGAGGAGAGAATTGATGTTGAGGGACCAAGCCGTGTGGATATCTGGGAGAAGCATTCCAGGAAGAATCAGCAAGAGCAAAGGACTTAAGCCAGTAAGATACTTAGCTTATTCAAGGAACGTTCAACAGCCCTGTGTGGCTAGACAAACCTGAGCTTAGAATAGTAAATAAGGGAGAAGGTCATAGAGAGAATGAGGACCCAAGTCATAAGGATTTTTGTTTTGCTCCAAGTGAGATGAAAAGCCACTGGAAGTTTGAGCAGAGGAGAGACATGTGCTGATGTAATTGTAACAAGATCAGTGTGGATGCTCTGGTGAAAATAGACTGCAATGATTGCCCTTGGAAAGATTTTTCAAGAAGTCAGGGGACAGATCATAGTGACAGGTCTAGAGTCATAGCAATGGAGGTGATTAGAGTGGTCTTTGCAAATTACATCTAGTAGAATTTGCTGACTGAAGTAGGACATGATCTAAAGGATGAAGTGCATGATGATTTTCATGTTTTATTTGCTTATTTTTGTTTTTGCCTGAAAAACTGGAAAGACAGATACATTTACAAGATGGAGATGACTGTGGGAGGAACATGGTAAAATAATGGGAACTCAGTTTCAAATATGTGAAGTTGGAGATGCCTCTTAAGCATCCAAGTAAAGAAGACAAGTAGAAATTGGCTATATGAATATGAAATTCAGGAGAAAGTGCTACACCATAGGTAAAAGATCTGGAAATTGTTATCTATGGATAGTACTTAAAGCTATAAGATTGGATGAGCTCATCTAAGACATGGATGTAGTTAGAGTAGAAAACAAAAACCTCAGGACTGAGTTCTCAGGTATTCAACCCTTAAAGAGATCACACACATAATGAGATAAATGCAAGTGATTCAGAGAAGAAGAAAAGAAAATAAATGAAGAAAATATTTTCAAAAAGACAGTGATGTTCAACTGAGTTAAGTGTTCTTGATCTATGAGAACTGGGGATTTACCATTGGATTTAGCAATGTGGAATCAATGGGAATCTTGGGAATTGCCATTTAGTATAAAATATAGAGATTAATCAAATATTCACCCAAAGGAATGCAAATTCACTACTGTGAAACAATGGTACAATGGTGTAATGTTATCTGATTGCAGCAACATTTACCCTAGTAAAAGAAGGTTGTGGGGAAGACTTCTTGGAGGAAGTGATGATCAGGAGAGAGCTGAAAAGCTAGTTAGAACTAAGTATACAAAGAAAAAAGGGAAGAACATTCAAAGTCAAGGGAATGGCAGCAGGAGACTAAGAGAAAGCCAATTGTAGTTACTGTGGAGGAATCAATGGGATTCAGGGTCAAAGTGAGAAAGAATATCAAATCAAAAATATCTTTATTAAGACCAGTGTCCAGGAGCTTACCTCCTATGTTTTCTTCCAGGAGTTTTATGGTTTCAGGTCTTACATTCAAGTATTTAATCCATTTTGAGTTGATTTTTGTTTATGGTATAAGATAGGGGTCCAGTTTCATTCTTTTGCATGTGACTGTCCAGTTTTCCCAACACCATTTATTAAAGAGACTGCTCTTTCCTATTGTATATTCTTGGCTCCTTTGTCAGAAATTAATTGATTGCATATGCATGAGTTTATTTCTGGGGTCTCCATTCTGTTCCATTCTATGAATCTTTTTTCTTTTTTTTTAATGACAATACCATACTGTTTTGATTATTAGAGCTTTGTAATATACTTTGAAACCAGGACACATGATACCTCCAGCTTTGTTCTTCATTCTTAAGATTGATTTGGCTATTCAAGGTTGTTTGTGGTTCTATACAAAGTTTAGGATGGCTTGTTCTATTTCTGAGAGAAATGCCATTGGAATTTTGAGATGGATTGCATTGAATCTATAGATTGCCTCAGGTAATATGGACATTTAAATGGTATTAATTCTTCCAATCCATGAACACAAAATATCTTTCCTTTTATTTGTGTCCTTTTCAATTTCTTTCATCAGTGTCTTACAGTTTGCAATGTACAGACCTTTCACCTACTTGGTTAAATTTATTCCTAAGTATTTTATTTTTTTTGATGCAATTGTACATTGAATTGTTTTCTTAATTTCTCTTTCTGATAGTTTGTTGGTATATAGAAACTCAACTGATTTTTGTATATTGATTTTGTACACTGCAACTTTACTGAAATTTTTCATTAGTTCTAACAGATTTTTGGTGGAGTCTACTATATGTAATACCCCACACAGTACCTTGAAGTTTCTCTTACAGAGTTTTGAGGTTTTCGTTTGTTTTTAGTTTGTTTGTTTCTATTCTAAGAACAATGGAGAGCCATTTAGGGGTTTTAAAAGTAAATAGGAATGTGGATGGTAGGATATTCTCATGCTTATAATTTAAAAGAGATTACTGGATGCTCATGAAGAACAAATTAGAAGAGATCGCTGTGGATGACAAGAGACAGGTTGAATTGTCTGGGAAATTGCAGTAGTCCACGGAGAAATATTGGCCTAGAGTGTTTAGTGGTAGCATCAGACACATGTGAGAGAATAGAAAATCCTTTCAAGAATATAGTTGAGGGACTTCCCTGTTGCCACAGTGGTTAAGAATCTGCCTGCCAATGCAGGGGAAACAGGTTTGAGCCCTCATCCCAGAAGACCCCACATGCTGGGAGCAAGTAAGCCCGTGTGCCACAACTACTGAGCCTGCACTCTAGAGCCCACGAACTACAACCACTGAAGCCACATGCCTAGAGCCCATTCTCTGCAACAAGAGAAGCCATCACAATGAGAAGCCCACACATCACAATGAAGAGTAGACCCCATTTGCTGCAACTAGAGAAAGCCTGCACACAGTAACGAAGACCCACCATAGCCAAAAATAAATAAATTCATTAATTTTAAAAAATCACACTTAAAAAAAATAAAGAATATAGTTGAAACATTCAGCAGAAAAAACCTCAAACTGAATCATGAATAAAATAAGTACCTGTAAATATTTATAAAGTGTTTAAAATGCTTTACTATTCTTCATTTCTCTTCATTGTCATTAACACTGCATACCTAAAGGCAGAAACCTAGAATGGCAGTTCTTATCTTGTTGTCAGCCCATAGAAAAGCACCTTTATGTTGTATTGTGGAACAGAAGTGGAAGTGAAGGAAAATTGTAAATTGTGTTACTGGAAAAATATTAAATAACATCTTTAAATTTTTTTTTAATTTTTTAAAATTTTTATTGAACTATAGTTGATTTACAATGTTGTGTTAGTTTCTGCTGTACAGCAAAATTAATCAATTATACATATACGTATATCCACTATTTTTAGATTCTTTTCCCATATAGGTCATTGCAGAGTATTGAGTAGAGTCCCATGTGCTGTACAGTAGGTCCTTATTAGTTATCTATTTTATATATAGTAGTGTGTATATGTCAATCCCAATCTGTCTCCCCCCTCTTTCCCATCCTGGTAACCATAAGATTGTTTTCTACATCTGTGACTCTATTTCTGTTTAGTAAATTAGTTCATTTGTACCATTTTTTTAGATTCCACATGTAAGCGATATCGTATGATATTTGTCTTTCTCTGTCTGACTTACTTCACTCATTACGGCAACCTCTGGGTCCATCCATATTTCTGCAAATGGCATTATTTTGTTTTTATGGCTGAGTAATATTCCATTGTATTATGTACCACAACTTTTTTATCTGTTCCTCTGCCAGTGGACATTTAGATTGCTTCCATGTCCTGGCTGTTGTAAGTAGTGCTGCAGTGAACACTGGGGTGCATGTATCTTTTTGAATTATGGTTTTCTCTGGATATAGGCCCAGGAGTGGGATTGCACATCTTAATTAAGTATATTCTAGTTGTTGTTGTTGTTGTTTTTTAACATGACAGAATAAAGTTACTTTTGCATTTGATTATTGAGTATAATTCAATATGAGGTTATTTTAGTGACATCAACGCAGTAATAATTTGTGTGGCATAAGCTAATTTAACTCACTACTTACGTGTTTTTCATTTCTGGCCAAACAAAAGCTACCTACTGTCAGAGTAGGATTCCAAATTTTCTCCATGTAATGTGTTTTCTTCAAGATGGGATAATCATCTGATGGGCATTGGGTTCACTTAAGAAACATGCTATTTAGATAAAAGGCATGAATACTGTTTGGCTTGAGCAATTACCAAATAGTTCATAAGCAACTATCTTCCATCTCAGCCAAAAGTCATCTTGGAAAAGATGGTCAAATCTCTTGGCTACCTAACCAGAGTATGAGAATTCCGGTAATATATTCACAATGGCATGTGAACTAGTTTGTGATAGCATATTCAAATGGAAACTGGGTGATAGGGAGCTAATACCTGTGTATAACAGGATAAGGCTTCCCTAAAAATAGAGATATTTTATGTAATCTGATGTTTGACTCATTGAAAAGTGGAAATTTGTTTATCTGCAAATAAAAAGTTACTCTTCATGCAAGAAATAGTTTCTTCCTTATAAAACTGGGGGATAAATTTAGATTTAGGTGAAATATAGCTATATAGTTAAAGATAGGTAAATTTTAAAACTCCTTATAAACCTTTTGGAAAGTGTTAACAAAAGTTTTGGAATTTTTCACATGCAAATCTTAATACATCTGGCATAACCAATAGATGATTTCAGCATGATAATTTGACTCCATATTTGTTAGAGCAAAATACGTTTACTGAATATTTCTTCTATAGCTATTTCAATCATCATAAATCACCTCATCTCCTTTTATTTATTTATTTATTTTTGGTAAAACAGACAAGTTGGGAGAAGCCAAGTTTTTAAAAGTCCTACTCATTTATTTAAGGAGATTCCTTAAAAGAAAAGAAAAGAAAACACATATAATCACAGCCTAGTAAGAGATACACTGAAAGAAAGCATTCCTTATAAACTGCAGTTGTTCTCTTTCAAAAAGTAGCAACTATAAATTAATTCATTCACATTTAATTATCCTTCTATTCATTTCCAAAATATTTGTTGAATTTATGTGTAAATTACTAGTCAAAAATAGTGATAGTATATTTTATATTTTAAATTAAAATCTAAAATCTTAAAAGACATATCAGTCTCAGTGATTCAAAATAAACTATATGTAGCTGCAAAAATGAATATGTGTTTAGGATCTAATTTTAAAAGACTACATAATGATTTTTGCAAAAACTTTTCCCCAAAAAGTAAACATCACAGTTTTGTCCTAGATTATCCAATTTATCATTGACTTCCCCTTAGCATAATGGAATGAAGATTGCATTATCAGTTTATATATTCTATTATTAAACTTATTAAACTTTGACTAGTATTGATTTACATACAAAACATATTTTGAAGGAATAGAGTCATGCTGCTTTTGTTGTTGAAAAGTTCTCTGTAGTCTTAAAAGAAACTGCCATCTTGAAATAGATTGGAATATGGGCAGTAAGTTTTAAGATGTCAATCATATTATCACTTCTAAAACTGGTAGAAGATGACTACACTAAGATATATTTTATGTTACTGAGGTTTAAACAAATTAGACAGGATTTGTTTACTTTTAAAATTATATAACTGCCTCAGCTTCATCAATAATTTGTATAAATATACATGAGAGATCCAAAATTAACTTGGACATATAATTGAGAAAGAAAAAGGTAATTTAAGGGGAAATAATAAAGTGGCTGGAAAATGAATAAGCTGACAATAAAATTATTGAAAGTACATATAAAATGTACATTGCATTCATTGTGGGGAACACAATGTCAGAGAGGGCTCTTATTTTGAAGATAATAGAACTATTTTAATTTTAAATATCAAAGCACTTTTATTTACAGGTGAGGAAGCACTGGGAATAGATAAAATTAAACAATTGCCTAAATATGAATAAAAAACCCAGCTACCTCATGAGACAGTCTATTACGGGTAATAGAAAAAAAGAAAAACAAAGACCTGTCAGAAAATCAAAATTTTAAAAATGTGAATTTTTATCAAATCCTGTGACGTGACGCCCAAGCCTGCATTCAAAGCAATTATCTATTTATTTCAGTTATTGAGAGTCATGTGCAAAGGGCAGATGTGATCTCTGTTATGAGATGGAAACATTTAATTCTTACTCTTACAAATAGATTTAGCTTAATCAGCTAGGTTTATCTTGGAAACAGCTCTGCTATCTGTAAAGTGTGCTATTGCTACTCACTATAACTTATAGAATGTTTTACTCTTCCAATAGATAAACAGTATGTTCTGGTTGTATGCCTTGTCCCAATGAGAGCTGTAATAGCATTTGGTCCAAAAGCTTAAGTCGTAGATCAGGTGTAATGAACTTTTCCTGACAGTGTGGAGATCACATAGCTCACACTTTTCCACACTAATTCCATAGGTTTGCTTCAGTGACTACTTTTTCAATCTACAGTAGCTATTCTTCAGGTTTGTTGAGAGACTTTAATTTTTGCTCCACTTTGGTACTTACCATTACCAATTGCACTTTTTATTTTCTGTCTTCATTTTTGCTTTTCTCCCCGTATTTTTTCTTCTTGGGATAATAAGGAATATGAGGTCCTAATTATCTTCTTCTTGTATCGGTGTAGCCGTTTACCACCAGATTCCCTAGTTTTTCCAAATTACTCTAACAATTCACATCCATATTTAAGAATTTAAAGTCGCTACTGTGTGCAGTATGTTATAATAACCTGTAATGGAAAATAATCTGAAAAAGGAGATATATAAATGTATATAATATATATATATAACTGAATCACTTTGCTGTACACGAGAAAGTAACACAACATTGTAAACCAAATATACTTCAATTAAAAAAATTGAAAAAAAAAGAGAATTTCAAGTCTGTAAGTCAACTGGTTCCCTTCCATTACTTTGTTCTTTCCTGTACAAGGCATTTGCCCAACAACCCTACCACAAAATACTTGGAGCCAACTTCCTTCTAGCTTTCTTAAGCAGCTCTGTAGTTTCCCAGCTCGGATTAATTCCTCATATCTGATATTGATATGTATGTTTACTTTTAAATCATATTCTCTACATTCAGAGCTCAACTCTATACTCACCTGATCTAGCAGCTTTTTCCAGAATAGCCCAAATAGGCATCAGTAATTCTTTTCCAGGGCAATAGTTCTCCTTCCCCTTTCTACAAATTGACAGGACTTTTTGTTCTGTTCTCATATGCCTCTCGAATAGCTACTTACTGAGATACCTAGTGTCACTTAGTAAGATTTAATTGAATCTTGCTATGAGCTTTGTTCAGTACTGTTATATAAATTAATACAGCTGTAAGCAAAGAAGAGTTGAAATTCTTCAAGCATGTGACCTGAGCATCTAAGAGGTTTAGATATTATCTTCTATTTCAGTTTAAGGAGATCATTTCAGCCAACAGCTGCCCTGTTTATATTTTCAAAATTTCTCCATATGATTGATAAATGTATTAGTGCAGTGTCACTTGTTCTTGCCTTAGAAAATTTATTTTCCCCAGGAGGCAAAAATAGAGTGAGCATTTTATTTTATTGCCAAATAACAAATTATCTCGCATATGGAAAATTCCCTGTCTATGCCAGGACCACCTTATATTATTCAAGGTGAGATTTTAAAATGTACTTGTTACTTCCCTCATCTGAGTTGTATATTTTACTCTTTCACTCACTTAGAAAATAAAATTGGATCTAAAGTATATATAATTTACTTTCCTTGAAAAGTTATCCTGTAGCTCATAGAAACAACTGAAAACTACTATTTCATAAATCTTTTGAATTATAAGGAATCATGTAGTGAATTTCCAAATTCAGAGCACTTCTTTTTATAAATTATTACTTCCTTGAAAGTTCTTGAGGGATATAAAATATGTATTTTTCTAGTAAGTCGACTACCTATTACATGTTAGGCACAGGTCTAGCAGCTAGGAATATAAAAGGCTTTGTCTAGGAGTATTTAACACTCTCTCATTTCCTGTTACCAGATTATAGAATACAAGAGCACACATTGACATTTCAAGAATTTTAAAATAAGCATATTGTTACTTTATATTCCTTGTTAGAGGCTTGGATTATTGATCCACTGTCATTATGATAGTGCCATCTAGTTGTTCCTATGCCAGATGGTAGGCACTTGCTTGTATAGATATTCTTTTACTTCCAACAGGTGAATTTCACCTGATAAAGCAAGCTGTAGATGTTATGCATACATATCTTTCTACACACATTAACCTTCTCTGGGACCTGGTGTTAAAAGCCACTATAAAGAAATATTCTCAGTAGGTCACTGAATATAATGATCTGCTTGTATCTGTCCCTCCATGCCAAAAAGCCCATGATAAGCCCTTAAGAAATAGATGATAAAATAAGTTGAACTGGTATTTTTAAATGAAGTATCAGTAACTTAAATTATAATTATTTTTGCAGTTTTTATTGATAGTATTCAAGAGAGTAAGTACTTCGGAGCAGGATTAAAACACAATCTGGGACATCATGAAAATTATTTTTCAAAACATATCTGAAATTTATCTTTTCCACATTAAAAAGTACTTAAGTACTAATATAATTCTACAGTTTCAATTGACAAACCTGTGACACCCTCCAATCTGAGGATAAAGGTCATCTATCTATAGAATATAAATAAAACTTGGTGATGGGGCTTGTTGAAGCAGTTCTCAAGTTCCTATGCAGCACCATCCTTCTACAGTCTGCTTTCTTTAACAGATAATATATTTCTGTGTGAGATTTTTCTCCTCCGACTGCTTATTATTTATGGACTTCATTGATTTAGTTCTACTATGTGATTGCATATTTCTTTCTCTGAGTCTACCAGTTTCTGCAAAGTTATGGCCTGAGCAGCTCACATTACGTGGTTTATGTAAATAATAATAATAAAAACACCTGAAGCTTTATCCCTGTTTCCAGTAGTATTCCACTGACCTCTTTTCAGCTTGAAGGGGTTCTATCTATGGCTGATTTTTTTTATTTCTTCCCACTGGCAATTTTCAGCCTACTGTGCTTCTTCATCTGATTTCTTGACTCTTTCTTGACTTAAGAATTAATTATTGAAATGTATCAGATGCACTCTGAAAATGTCAGTGTATTTGGTTGGATTTACTAAGAAGCACAGCTTTTCAGCCAACGTGATATTGGAACTGAATTTCAAGTAGTGCCTTTCTCCACACATCGTTTTCACAGGCAACACAAAAACATACTGCAGATGATCTATACCATCGCTGAAAAGGTTTGTGTGGTACAAGGCCATTTGTCTCTATCACTTTAAAGCAGAATGTTTACCTTTACATTTTAGTGCCTTTTTTCTCATTGAAACTTTAATAAACACTTTATATAGAATTACAAGAGACTCACAGAAGCTGTCCATCTATCCTCCTGCCTCCACCAGCCTGTGGCTAATTTAATCTGTCCAATTCAGATGGTTATTGATCCTGGTATAAAAGGAATTCATGACCTCTTTGTATTTGGTGGAATATTCTACAAGCCTTAGTCTCACAAACTGAGACACAGGAATTCATACACTGAATAGCACAACAAGGCAGCTTGAGAGTGAAAGCAATTTAAACACAAAGTTTAAATCTCCTGAAAAGAGATTCAAAAGCATGTATTAAAACATTTCAGGTGTGGGTTTAAGAAGGGAAGGGCTGCTTTAATTCACAAGACATAATTTTAAAAGAATATTAATAAAATAATATTTTAAAGAGCTTAGACTTCATACTTATTTATTAACTTCTAAAATAATTATTAGGCACCTACTCTTGGCCAAACTCTGTTTTGGGTGCTTCAGTTTCATGGGTTTATATAATGAAGGAAAGAGAGAAAATCCCTATTCTTATAGAACATATGTTCTAGTGGGGGAAGACAAGTGACAACATAGAAGAATAAGGAAACAACATAATTATGTTTGAAGGTGATTAGTACTATGAAGAAAACACAGGGAATGGGGTTAGGACATGCCTGGAGGTGGGAGGATTGCTATTTTTAAGTGAAGTAGTGAGGGGAAGGCCTTATTGAGATGACATCTGGACAAACTGAAGGCAACAAGGGAGCAGGCCATGAGGATATATGAGGACAGAGGATCATGTGTCAAGAATAAGGGCAATGCAGGACACTTCAGGGAGGAGCGTGCTTGCATACTTAAGAAAGAGCAAGGGATCTGGTGTGGGTAGAGCAGACAGAGGCAGGGAAAGAAAGGAAGTGAGATGTGGAAGTAGATGAAATCAGTTAGGTCACTGGACCTGGTTGCATAGGGCCTGGTAGGCTAGCTTGTGAACTCAGCTTTTAAACTGAATGCAGTGGGAAAACATTGGAAGATATCCAGCAAAGAGTGACATGATCTGTCTTATGTGTTTAAAACATAAGTCTGGTTGTTGGGGGTGGAGACATTAATGTAATATTATAGGAAAGAGATGATGGTGGCTTTTATCATGTGCTAGCATGAAGTTGGTGAAGAAGAAATTGCAGTTGATTTAAAAGGATAGCCGGTAAAATTTTCTCAGTTTGGAGGCAGAATACAAGAGAAAGTAAAGAGTCAAGGATGTCTACAAGGTTTTGGTCTATGCCACCGGAGGATGTCCTTCCCATTAGCTGAGGTGGGAAGAGTGTAAGAAATAATGTAAAAATATATATGGAAAGTTTATAGTTTATATCTTATCTTCACAGCTAAGATAAATAGCTGATGTATGTGATAGACATTATTCATAGGTATATATGTATATGTACATAGGTATAATATTCATAATAATACACAATTGCATAATATTTCATAATATGAATAATCCAAAATATTTCCCAACTCATAGGAAAATTTAGGTTGTTTCCTCTCCCCTCCCCCATTATACAAAGTGCTTCAATAAACAAGCTTTAAATATATTCTTGTATTTTAATCCTTTTATTTCTGTAACATTAGTACCAAGAAGTTAGGCTGCTGGGTTAAATTATACAGCTATTTGTAAAATTTACTTTTACATTATTCCAGATTACTTTCATATGAGATTGTGAAAATTCACTCTTTTACCAACACAAGTCCACAAATACAAGTTTCCACTTCCCTGAACCTTAGCCAACATCAGATATAATCACTTTTTAAAAAGTATTTTGTCTAACTTGATAGCTAAATATTATTACATTCTTGCTTCCATAGTATCCTTGTCTACCTGTTGTAATTATTTAACTGGAATTCTCTTAAGCATTTTTGAACCATCCTTCTGAAAGTAAAGAATGGTTAGTCAACATGTTCTCTCAAATTAATTTTTAAAATATCCTCTTTTTTCTCAAAAGTATTTCAGAAAGACAACATCTTTAGAGTGGTAGGAACTTATGTACATTTTTTTTCAGATTTAATATAATCTTTAAAACTGATGTCAGAAGGTTTTATATTCAGAGATTAAGTAATTAAAAGAATTATAAATTATGCATTCTGCTCAATTATATATTTATTGTTACATTATAATTGATTTTTTTAACATGGGATTATTTGTAATTATAATGATGGAAAATGTATATAAATAATTTTATGTGAAATTCTGAGTGTGAAATAAATTTAGAGAACCTTCCCTATTTTCTTTCTCATATTTCTCCCTTGTTAATCTTTCTCTCTCTCATCTATTTTTCTTTCTCCATTTCTCCATGATCTATTTGTTTTTCTGTTGGTCCAAGCCCATCCCCAAGTTTACCCTTCCTCACTCCAACACAATGAAAAGATCAATGACATTCATAGTCAGTTAGGAAATACAGAGGATATGTGTGTCAGGAAAATACAGTGATCAAATGAAATGAATTTTCTGCATTATTAGCACTTCTTTTCAAACACAAAGACATTTTTATTTAACCACTTTGATGGAAAACCTTTCAAAATAGCAACTAGGATGGCATCATCATGAACACAAATCATTTCATGGCAATCTGTGGGCTCTAGGGCCCACGAGCCACAACTACTGAGCTCGCGTGCCACAACTACTGAAGCCCGCATGCCTAGAGTCCATGCTGTGCAACAAGAGAAGCCACCACAACGAGAAGCCCACGCACTGCCATGAAGAGTAGCCCCCGCTTGCCGCACCTAGAGAAAGCCCGCATGCAGCGACGGAGACCCAAGGCAGCCATAAATAAATAATAAATAAATAAATTTATATTAAAAAAAGAAATTGCTTGGGCTTTTAGATAGATTGCAGCTATTTAGGATTCCCTTTTGCTTATTTCCAGTTTCTAGGAATATGCCAGTTGATAATTAGGATTATTTTATTATAAAAATAAAACTGATGTATATATATATTTGAGGAAACCCTGTGTATTCTACCTTTTCATTTAAAACAAAGATTTTAGAAGTGAAAATAAGGATAATTCATATTGTAACATTAAGATTCTAATTCTATAAAAATAAGTGCAGATAATGTAACTGCATTTTTCTAAATTCAACAAAATATTATTTTGCGCCATCTTTTTGCCATAAATCTTCTCTTATCTCTCTCTCTGCCCCCTTCCCTCCTCCTCTTCCCCATCCCTCTGTCTTCCTCTTTCCTTCTGGTGTCATCATGCAGCCCTTGAGTCAGGCTGGGGACCACAGACTTGAAGGGCTGCTGAAAACTCTCTCTTCCTAGACTGAATATGCTGCCCTGTTTGCTTTGGGGCTTGTCCCAGCTCTAGGAGCTATTCAGGCAGAATTGCTTAAGGATTCCTCACATCCTTCTGGGGCTTCTCTATCTACTTGTGACTCAAGGGCTGACTGGTCCCCTACTTCTAATCTCTCTCCTACTTATGGATTTTTTTCTTGTGGATGTGTCTAGCCTCCCCACCTCTCCCCCATCATGTTTCTTTCCAAATCTTTTGTTTAAGTCCAAATTTTACTTCGTAGGGTCTAGGCTTTTAAAATCTGAAGGCCAGGAATACTTCATTTCCTCTAATTTTTGAACATATATATTTCCCCTGTGTTATGATACTGAACAGCCTAACTACTGCATAGTTTAGGAGGTGGGGGGGCAGGGTGAAGAGGAGACCTAAATGGATTAGGAGATACATGAAAGAAATGTAATAATAATATTTCAAAACTATGCCACCATATTACAGTAAATACCAGAAGTATTCAGAGCAACATCCTGTACTTATCTGACCCTTAAATGTTTATCAAGCACTTTTATATTTTAAAAATTATCCTTTATTCAACCTTGTGAGATAGTAGTTTTATAGATGAGGGATACATGACTAAAAGGTATTAAGTAATTTATTTTAGGGTTATCTATGAGTAGATAGTGAACACATTACAGAAACCCAGATCTTTATATTGCATGACAAATAATTTTCTACTTTACGCTTTCTTAAATGTTTGTATATTAATAGAAATAAATTGTCCTCCCTCTGTTTAAAAGGAAAAGGTGAATAAGACCCTTATAGTAAATAATGAGAGATTGATAGAGTGCTGGAGAAAGTGAAGGAACCATCAATGGGAAGAAGAGGCTGAGGGGCATAGGATCAACCCCAAAACACCCTTCTGTGATGTTCCAGTGCCTTATAACTGAGCAAAGGATGTTAAATACATAATGATAGCAGCAGTGCAATAAAAAATATAAATCAATAGTCCCTGATGTAATGTGAAGACTTTCATCATTTGAAATAGAATAACTTCAAATTTATGAAAACTTTGGACCTTGTTAGATTCAGAAACATTTAATCTGTCTTAATGAGATCATCAAAATGCATAGTAAGTTTCACATTTATTTTGTTTTTATATATTACATAGTATGTGGGAAAGTTTTCTAATAGATGATGTGCTATAAGATGACATTCTATGGAAAGGACAATTAGTGTGGGCCCAATATAAGGAGGTATAGCAATTGATATATTAAAAAACTTTGATATAAATGAGTTTCCTCTGTAAGCTGTGATGGAATTTGAATCAAAGAAATAGGTTTTTTTTAACATTTTGCTGTGATATCAAATATCTTTTCAATGTGTCTTTAAAAATTCATGTGTATGAAATTGTTTTATAAGTTGAGAACTTTTTTTTTTCTTTTTCTGTTGAAGCATAACTCCATTAGTGGAAAAAGAAGACTCTTTGTGAGACTATTAGAGTTTTTTTTCTCTATGAAACTCTTCAGGAATATTCCTCTTCTATACTTCAAAGCCTCTCTCTTGTCATACTTCTCTTAATAGGTCTCAATATTGTTTGGTTTTAAAATAAAAGCACTGCAAAGTTCATTGTATTCTTCTTTTAATCAACTTTATCTCATTTATGTCTAGACAGCCACTAAAAAAATTAGCACACAGCATTGCCAAAAGAAAAGGAAGCAGGCAAAACAGCTTAAATTGTCCTTGTCTCTCCTTTTTTAGTCAATTTATTTCTCTACCCAGGTTTCTGATGGGTATCTGTGTTTGTGCAGGAACTCTGACTGTATCTACTCCAGCTAAATGCACACTTATCTGAGTCAAGAATATCAGGGCTGTAGATGCAAATGGGATGGGTAAGACCAGGAGAGGGAGAGATTGTGTGAGTCATACTGTATATGGCTCAGTTTTACTTGATCCAAAGATCTGAAGTTTTACTTGAGCCTTCTCTGCCCAGTTTACTCACCCTTTCCACAGCTGCCCTCATCCCCTTCACATCTGGGTGGCTTTCTTTTATGAGCTCCCATGGTCCCCTGTCCTTCCTCTCTCATAGCGCTTACCACACTTGATTGTCTTTATTTAAATATTCCTTTATCTTTATAAACTGCAAGAAACTCTACTGATCTCTAACACAGTGCCTAGTAATCCATAGGTATTCGCTGTATGTCTTCTGAATAGATGAATAATGAACATATTCAAGGAGTACACATAGATGCAGCCAGCCCAAGATGTGCTATAAATATAAGATTAAAAATATCAATAATGAAAACAGTAACAGCTAACACTTAGCCCTTACTAAGTGCAGATGCTTTTCTAAGCACTTTCAGCCATTAACTCGTTTTATCTTTATTGCAACCCTAGAAGAAAGAGAATTGTTATGGGCTTCATTGTTATGAAAATAATTTGCATAATAATTATTCTTCTGATATCTCCACTTTCCTAGTATGACCTATTTTATTTCTACTTATCTTCCCATTATTAAATGCTTTAATGAAGTGAGATCAATTTTGTTATAAATTGCCAATCTAAAAAGAGTATTACCTGCTCCAAAATAGATACAATTCAAGATATATCTGTATCTTAGAACATTTTGTGGAAAACAACATAGAAAAATAAATACTGGCAGGGAAGTCCATGCAGTAATTAAAAGAATAGACACATTTTGTGTATTTCTGTACTATGCACAGGAGAGAAGGCATGCAGCAGCAAAGCCACTGTCACTAAATCCAGAATATTTTTATATGCAGATGTTCAGGAATCCAGTTAGGATTGAAATAAAGTAAATGTATCATGATTTTTAAAATATCAAAAGTTCAACCTTGATCATACAATTTTATTTTGCTGAAAATGTCTCATGAACTTCTTGCTAACTCCACATCTTTTGCGATGTGTTTTCATCTTGAATGAATTTATTTTGTCATCAAGGTTAGCATTTTCTGAAGTGTGAGTGGTGTCTTCTCTGCTACTTAATTTTCTGAGGTCATCCCCCAACCTTTCTAAAATTTCCTACTTGTCCTTGTGTCTTTAATCCTGCACTTGGAAATGGGGGAACAAAGCTGAATTGTTAGAGCTCACAAACTGAACACACCAACACTCTTCCTCTTGATTTCTTGCCACATTTGAAACATTCTGTGATTCACTGAAGGTTACTTTGAGTTACAGCATCAAGCATTATGGCAAATATATTCAATATCCAATTTTTATGTTCTTAAAATATACTTGTGATACATATGAAAAATAGGATGAGAAGCATTTTTATTATTTCTTTTTCCAGTGGTAAGAAGAACTAAGAAGAACTCAGATCTTTTAGTTGAACAGTTTTATAGTTTAATAAATCTATTTTACTGAGCCTATTTTAAGGTTTTATTAACCTATTTTAATGTAGAAAAAATGTCAAATGCTGTGGTGCAAGATAATTAGAGTTTCAGACATCACTCTGATGTTGCTGTGACACTGAGAGAAAAAAAAAACAACTTTGAACTATATTTTATCACCTAATTTACTAAGCTAGCTCCTCCGTGCTGTCAGTGTGCTTATCCACAGGGGAACAAACATAACTTCAAATGTGACACTACTTACCACATCTCACAATTTAATAAGCTGAGTAAAAACTTGATTCATGAAAGTAAACACAACTCTCTCAGAAGACTCTTTACAAAATTAAATATAAGTATTGAATTTGGATTTCAGAGAAGAGAGCAATTCAATATTAACTAAAATATGTGCAATAGATCTTTTAAAAAAAGTAATTAACCAGAAGTCTTGAGAACAGGAACGAAAGAATGTAGATTAAGTTGGAGATGGTAAAACATGGGGAGTCAGTGGGAGCTGAGAAACTCCAGAGCTGAGGCAAGAAGGTGGTAGCAGCAGTGGTCGTGAAAAGACATCTAAATTTCACCCTCACTTTAACCCTAGTCCTAACATCTAACCCTAACCTGTCCCTAGTCAATGAACATAAAACTCATTGCGGAAGTATGTTTGGGGAGAAAAAGGACTACATATGCCTGATCATAAAGGGAACCAGTTGTAAACTGAGCTTCTTTTTTCCAAAAGAAAATACTTTTCAAATGTTTTCAGTATTTCTATGTTAAACTCTTAAAGATATTCTTGGCATGGTTAGATGTCATCTTGCAATATTTATTTATCAATTTAATAATATATTTAAATTAATATATTTTATAAAATTCAGTAAGAAACAGTGCTTTATTCTCATAGCTTAGGGAAGTTATATTCAAAGTTCTCATGTATATATTTGACATCAGAGTCTTGCTGTCACCAAAGCCACTTGAGTCATCTCACATGATTTTCCTAGAGCACAGCTTCACATCTATTTAAGTTGTTTAAGATATTAAAGCACTTTTTGATTTGATGCTGGCATTGGAAATTTTAGTGCATGTCGAAATTATCTATCTGCTATTCATGATTTATACAAGGTAATCACTTAATATATTCCTTAAAGAATCTTTTAAAGATGTGACAACCATCCCTTGCAATTATCAAGTCATATACTTATGACTAAGTCCATGTTAAATGCTGTCTACTTTTATTGTTCTATTCGTAAAGTTTGTGTCAGGTGATTTCCGAAATTGTTCAGAGCTAGTGCTAAAAGAGGTCATTTGGTAAACATGTAGAGCCTTTATAAGGACTGATATCCGCAGTAACTATTTTTTTTTCAATTTTTTAAATTGAGGTATAGTTGATGTATATAATGTTATATGTGTCAGATGTACAACGTAATGATTCACAGTTTTTACAGTTTATACTCTATAGTTATTATAAAATATTGACTATATTGCCTGTGCTGTACGATATATCCTGTTTGCTTATTTATTTTACACATAGTAGCTTGTACCTCTTAATCCTCTGCCCCTATCTTGCCCCTCCCCTACCCCTCTCCCCATTGGTAACCACTAGTTTCTTCTCTGTATCTGTGAGTCTGTTAACAAAGAAGTGGGCAGAGTGTTGGAAAATCATAAGGCACAGTGTACTACCCCATGGTTGGTAACAGGAAAGTGGTTATCAATCTTCAGACCGAAAAATGAAAGAGGAGATAATGATTTCCAAGATAAGAAAGGAACAGTATGAATGTGAAACCTAGCCAGCTTGATGTGACCCTATAGGAAGTAGATTCTCACCTCTCTCTCCTTTCTTTGCTGTGAACTCCTGAAAGGGTCATGTATTTGTCTAACTTAAGTAGAAGCCAGAGCAAGAAAGCCCACCCTGTAAGTCAGCCTCCCAAGGCAGAAACAGGATAAGGGTAGATTGTGGGATGCAGATCTTTCACAGGGAAAACTTTATTCCCTCTCTGCTCCTTGAGTGTGTGTGCGTATGTGCATGTGTGATAACAAAGTAACTCAGGCTGTTCCCAAAACCAGTGACATTTGGGATTTGGATTCTGGCTATATTATATTTGAATCCAGAAAGAGAGAAGACAAAGAACTACCTGGGGAGAGAACATCTATTCTTATGCCTCCTGTCTCCTAAGCCACACTAAAATATTACTGCCCAACTTCAAACACTAATAACCAGATTACCCCACCTGTGGAAAGGAAAGAGCCCTGGATGTTTTATTCTTCAGGTAAATAAAGAAGTTTCATTGTGTAAATGTAGAGTTGAAGTAACAAAAATAATTTTCAGAAATAATTTAATCATTCAGCTATCAAATGTGAAAAATAATCTGGAGAACATTGGTCAATTAAAATAGATAAAGGAAAAGGATATCAAAGCAGAGTCGGAATTACAAATCAACTTGAGAAAATGAAAAGTAGACTTTCCAGGATTGACTGTGGTAAATTCTTTTCTTACTGGGTAGGTACACATAAAAGATGTGCACAGAGAGATTCTTGTCATGCAGCTGCAAAAGTAGGCAGGTCAGCTTCCTGCTTACATCTGATTGATGATATTGTTTTTCCTTTTAATATAACAGAATTTGTAAAAAAAAAAAAAAAAAAAAGCCACAACTGCACTCCCAGGGACATTGGGAGTTGTATACAGAAGATGTATGGTTTGTATACAATATTCAAAGAAATCAAATACTTTTCAAATGCTGTGCTTTATTAGAAAAGTACTAAGACAATCCTGGCTTTGATGAGGCAAAAGAGAGAGCACACTATAAAGGGATGTTGAAGGGGACACCAGGAGGAAGAGCTTCTATGCCCTCTCCTGACATTCCACCCTTCCAGCATTGATGTAGTTACCAATCTGAAAGCTCCCCCATTGCTGTTGTTCAAAAGTTTTTATTGAGACTTCATTACTTAGGCACAATTAGTTAAATGATAGCCATGTGATTGAACCCTGTTAGATGTTTCCCTGTCCCCTGGAGGTTGCAGGGTGGGGCTGAAAGTTCCAACGCTTTAATCACTTGGCCAGCTCCTCCCTTTAAACTATGGAAGGGCCTACCATTTAGTCATCTTGTTAGCATAAACTGAAATAGAATTGAAAGGAGTTTATTATGAATAACAAAGGAAATGTATGTCATTCATGGATTTTGAAATTCCAAGGGTTTTTGAAGTTCTTGTACCAAGTTCCTGGCACAAAGACCAAATATACATATTATTATTATACCACAGCATAAGAAGGGATTTATTGGTTTAGATGTATGAAAAGTCCAGGGTGAATCTGGCTTTAGACATAATTGAATGCAAGGGTTCAAATAATACCACTATCATTATATCTCTTTCTTGCCAAATTTTAGCTCTACCTTTTTCTTACTTGGCTTTATTCCTAGTTGATCTTTGACCATAGTAGGCAATGATGGATTCTAATAGTTCCAGGTTTTCTTTATCTACATGATTGTCTCTTCCAAAGTCAAAACAGTCAGAATGAGAAAAAGTGAGACGCATATTTGTGTGCTTTCTCTTTCTCCCCCCCTTCCCTCTTTCCTTCTTTCTCTTTGTGTGTTTATATCAATCCCTGAAGGCAGATTTTGGCCAGTGTCGGTCTTATGTCTGTTCTAGACTAATTACCATTTCAGAAGAATTGGGATTGGCTGTTTTGGAAGGAATCAGAAACAAATGATTGGCTTGTGTCACCCTCATGCCTCACCCCTTTGAATGAAAATCAGTTTCTGAAAGTAAAGGATGCTAGGCAGAACAGAAAATAATAAATGTCCACTTCAAGTCTTTTGGAGATATTTACCTGAAGTATCATTTTTAATGAAGAAAAGAGTACAATAATAAGACAGTGAGCAGTGTGTAGACCTTCAGGCAATTAAAGAAACAGTAAAGCCTGGAATGTTAGAGTTAGTCATTAAATATTAGTGAGAATAAATATTTCAGCAAATCTCCCTCATTGTTATTTTTATTAAAAACCACAAAAGTATGTTTTCTTGCTTCTAACAGTCTTCCTCTGTCCAGAAAATTTTAAATGTCTTTGCAGAAATAAACTTATGTTACTAAGTATCCACTTCAACTTCAAAATGAAGTTGATGTTGTGATCTTAAAGTTTGCTTTAAAATTAGAAAATTAATTTCCCTAAGCCTTTAAAAGGAACTGTTAATTTGTCATGATAATTGAACAAACTGAGAATTCTCTTTCAACTCAGCATGTGGTGTTTCTTGTTTATAAATTTGTTTTTAAGGATTTTTGAAGGAGCTGATTAATTTTGATAAAATCTTCTAAGTCTCTAACGGTAGAAAGATGAATCTTTCTTTCTTTGGGTCCTTCAATTTCTTATTTTGAAATGACACATTTAATGGCTTGTAGCAATTGGGGTATTTTTTTTCTTTTAAAAATAAGACTTCAATGAAATTTGTTTAATGAGTGAACAACAGAAAGGTATGTGATTATATTCATTATGGTTTGCCAATAAGAAATCATAAGTAATTTCTAAATGACAAGATTGTTATAGCAGATGATATATAATATTTGAAAGCATTACATGTACAATAGACATATAAGTAATTTATTTAACTACATTGGTCACAATAGTTCTACTTCATATTGTATTTATCCAAGTATGATATTTGTAAAAGAAAATCATATGATAACTGTTTGACATTTTGATCTTGACATTATATGTGTTACATTTATTTCTCAGATATATAGACACCATATTAAATATGAAAACTATCAGACTGATGTCAAATAATTGGTCTTTCAAATTATCTTAGCATAGATAGTAATATCATATTACTAATTTTTTTAGTCTTCTCTTATTTTGACTCAATTGAACATTATTGAATAGTGCTCTGTGACGGAAAATGGATTGCTGTTTTATCATCAACTTCTTTATCTCTATGACTTTATGAACTTTTGGTAAGGTTATTCCCAAAAGTTGAAAGTGTAAGATGCAGGAAATTTTTTTTTTAATTTTTTATTTTATTTTATTTTTTTACATCTTTAGTGGAGTATAATTGCTTTACGATGGTGTGTTAGTTTCTGGTTTATAGCAAAGTGAAGTTATACATATACATATGTTACCATACCGCTTCCCTCTTGCGTCTCCCTCCCTCCCACCCTTCCTATCCCACCCCTCTAGGTGGTCATAAAGCACCGAGCTGATCTCCGTGTGCTAAGCAGCTACTTCCCACTAGCTTTCTATTTTACGTTTGGTAGTGTATATATGTCCATGCCACTCTCTCACTTTGTCTCAGCTTACCCTTCCCCTTCCCCATATCTTCAAGTCCATTATCTAGTAGGTCTGTGTCTTTATTCCTGTCTTACACGTAGATTCTTTACAGTTCCCATTTTCTTAATTGTTTTGGGTTTGTTATTGTAGGTATTTTCCTAATGCAGGAAAATTTTATAGAATTGAATCTCCTGCACAGTAGTGAAAGTAGGATACCATGGTTTTAATAAAAATGTCATTTCAGATAATTCATTGATTTCTATTTGGGTTAACTGAGCTCAAGAGAGTAAGATTATCTTAAGTGGAAATTTCTGAATATTAGCTGTTTATGGCCTCTTAAAATATTAATGTTAAGTAAAGGATAGCCTCCACAAATTAACTTTGCCATGTACTTGGACTTAAATGCCACAACAACAGTAAGGAGATTAACATTTATAATGTACTTGGAATATTATAAGAAAGGAACTAAAGATAAAAGTTTGACTTATGGATGTGTATTTGCTCATCCTTTTTTGTATTCGTACATTCAGAAATTTTTATTGAGAACCTACTACATGAAAGGCAAATTGTGCTAAGTTCTTGGGTTATAAAAGTAAAGAAACATGGTTCATATATTTTAGGAGCTTACAATTGAAGGGGCACAAACACCTTGATCCTGGCTTTATGAAGCAAATACTCTGGTCAATGAGATAGATAAATGAATAATTCAAAGAACGTGTGATACATTTCAGGGATTTATAGTCACTGGATGTTATAGAGACAAAAGTAGAGGCATATTTCATAGACTGTAATAAGAGCTTGAATAAGAAGGGTGACAAAGACTAAGTTTTGAAGGCTTAATAGAAGTTGAGTCAAATGATGAAGGGAAGGGCTAAAGCAGACAAATGCAATGGGAAGGGACATAGTGTTGTTGATTCTGGTGACTTCAAGTTTTTTGTGGTTTAAGTATATAGTATAGAGAGTAGAGTTATGGGAAATGAGGCTAGGGAGTGAAAGATGATTCAGATACTAAAGGAGGATTTTTAATTTAATCTTTATGATCCATTGAAGACTCTTTAATTAGTAAGTGACTTATTCAAATTTATGCTTTAAAAGAGTTTCTAGGTAATAGAGGATTGCTTTATCCTAGGCCAACCCAATTTAGTAAGTAAGTTGAAGTTTTACAGATGTCACCAGGGTGTGGAAAGGACATAAACTACCACAGACCGACAGATGGAAAAGTGCAAAGTTGAGTTGCTTCATTTGTTTTTTAATTACTCTTGATATATTATTGGCTTGGCAGTGCTCACTTAGAGGCGAAGGGAGGTAGAGAAACAATAATGGGCAGGGATATATATAAAATGAAAAGTGTTTTCTTGGTAGCACAGAGTTCAGTAAATTAGTGCCAGGTTGGTACCGTCACATAATTTGCTGGTAGGCGCACAACAGAGCAGCTTGTAAGAACAGATGAGCCAGGGCACAAATAAAGCAATGAACATAAATCAGAGAAACTTAATTTACCATTAGACATCTAGATGGCGGTCAGTGAGCTGATCATTATTACCATACTGCCATGCACAGAGAAGACTCAAAAAATACTTGTTGATGGTAATAATAAACTCACAAAGAAACATGACTAACATTTCCCACCCCCATTTAGGCCATCTTTGTCCAGAAAGTACTTAGAGGTTTATTGTGATTAGTCAAAGGTGCTTTGCAGAGAACTATTTTGATGATTATCTGAACCTTAAAATACTTTAAAATATCATGTGTTTCTTTCTAAAACAGAGGCAAATTTATTTATGCAATTTATTTTATTTTCAGTCAAATGTCTCATCTGTTTATGTTGATTCAATATTTAGTTTGGTTTTATTTGAAAACGAGGTTTAAGTATATAATCCATTAAATTTAAAGACAAGTATTACTAAATATGAGTGAGACTTTCAGTGTAGCAGTAATCTCACCCAGGATTAATCTTTGACTATTATGTTGCCAATTTGATTTGAACTTATCAGTCTCACATAAATTCCTCATTTTTTTGTGCACTGTAAGTCTCAGTGTTCTTGCTTGGCTGTTGAAAAACTTGCCCATGTGTTTCTTTATTTTGCCAAAAAAAGAGAAGAAATATAAATATCATTTTTAATCCATGGTCCTGAGCATGAAAAGAGGTAAACTAGGGGTGGGACACAAAACCTAAAATAAATTATTTATATATGGTATACTCAAATCTAATAAAATTCATGTCACTAATAGGAAATAAATAACACTATTGAATATGTAGCTCAGCTTATTATTTGGGACAGATTCTCATTCACTGTTTGAATTGGGCCTTAAACAGAGGCTGATTTCATTTTTTTTAAAGTTTAGAAAAAAAACAATTACATCAATTACAATAAATGCTATGACTTTAATCTTTTTTATTATTGTTAGAAATTTTTATCTGAATATAAAGACACTCTTTGAATTGCTCTGTTACAGTTGTTCATTCCTGCCTAGCTCTCTTCTTCATTGTCCCAATTTTCCTCAAGTACATCCGTTTAAAGCATTTAAAATTCAAACAAGGAGAAAAAAAAGCAACACAAAATTTAAACTCTTTTACTTATGGTGAAATACACTATACCACAATACCACACAATACAATAAAAGAACTTATGCCCTTTTATAAGCAATCATGATCGTGCCTACATGTACATTTAGAAATACTGATCTCTAGGACTTTTCTGGTCTCTATTCCGTCATTGTAGATGATAGTTAAGTGTGGCATGGAGGAAGGGATAAATAGGAAAGAGGAGGGATTTATATCCTGTTTATTCATAAATTGACACATAACATTTCTGCTTATATTCCATTAGCCATAATATATCAATATTTACATGGCTACACCTAGCTGCAAGAGAATCCAAAAATAGAGTGTTTATGCTAGAAGTCACATGCTGAGATAAAACTGAAGAAAGGAGATCAGATATTGAGAAATGATTAACAGTCTCTACCACATTTAGTACCTTGGGAATATTGTGTCCTCTCTCTACTTTGATATTTGTTTATTAGTTTTTAAACAGCAGAATTTCAAGCTATTTTTCCCGTGGACTTTCTCCAAACTCTATTATAAACATTTCCTATGAGAATAAAAGATTTGTGGTAAATAAATGCACATGGTAAATACATAAACTTAAAAAATAACAAATACATTTATGAGAAAGAGACCCCAATACTTATTTTCTTAGTGTATTACTGTTCCATAAAATATGAGAAAGACCTTTTGTGATTTCTATTGGAATGTTTTTTATCATTTCATTTTTATAAAAGAAACATCCATATATAATGTCAGATTTGTAAGAAATACAAAGTTTTCTGAACTCTCACTGCTCTGAAAGAAATGCTTTTCTAATAATAAAATGTACATGTTGGGAAAATGTTGAAATCAATGTGCTAGTTGTTACGTTCAAAATTCCATTACTGTTAATGAGATTTACAGGCATAACTTGCATAGCAAGTTTCTCTGAAATTTTTCCCAGCTGTGTCCTTGAGAGGTACCTACTTCTTCTTCTTCTTTTTTTAATCATTTTATCAGAGCAGTTGCTTTTCAGTTTATCCATTTGTGTGTTAATGGCATCTATTCTACATGAAATGTTGGACTTAATTGTACAGGAAAAATAAGGTGTTTGTCTACTGCATCTATGAGTCACAAACAACTCATTGACATGAACCTTAGCACCTTAGCATAGTTCTGGTATTGAACTTCTGCATAATTCGTTATAAAAGAACATGAAGCATTCAGAAGTCAGTGTTCTTTCAGGGATGTGCTGAAGTATTAGCAGCACAAGGAAATATGCCTTTTCTATACATAATTTACACGAAGCAGCGGATACATTTTATGGTTCCTAATAGAGTTATTTTGATCCCGTTTCAGTGGTTTAGAATTATTTTAAAAGTAATATATTAAGAGAAAGTATATTAAAACCAATTTTCTCAACATATCTTATTATTTTCTGTTTTGTATGCATTTCCTTGGAAGACAATTAATAGTGATTAAATCCGTATTTCTTAAAAATATTTTTAAAATGTGTGATATATTCACATGATCTAAAAAACAAAACGCTAAAAGGTATATACCCTTTAAGATTTGTTAACATGATTTTTATCTCATCATCTCTTACTTATACCACACAGACTTGCTACTTCCTAAGAAATAGAAAATTGGTTTATATCATACACAATTCCTGCTGACAATAGTTTATATTATCAGAGCTAGTGCCTTTGGCCATTACCTTTAACTTGATTCTCTGCAAAGTGGGAGTGAAAGTAGGTATCAGGATCACCTACAGAAACATTTGCAAAACACACCTCACTACCACCACCTTCCCAAACTGTGCCTTACTGAACCACAAAGTATTTATCATAATTGGACATTTTGTGTTCTTTTGGTTTGGTACATAAATAGAGATGGGAACCTCTTTTCTAGAAACTCTAATACACATTTATATTTTCCATTAAAAAAATAATTACCAGGTCCTTAAAAGGAAAAAATATATAATTATTGTCCATGTGTTCATAGGGACACAACCTGAGTAAAAGCAATTAATTCTATGAATAAAAACTGTCAACCCTATAAAATAAAAACAAGAAGGACATTATATTAGTAACAGCATAATGATTTCAGCAACATAATTGTGCTGTCTTCCATACACATCAGGCTTCTAGTACTTATGAACTCTGCCCTCAAGGAGCTTATAATCTTTAATGGCTTTATGATGAACACCCAAATATAAGTCAAACAATGAACATGCACAGTAATCTATTTTTATATGGTCAGAGAAGAATCTCGGAATGTTTATTTGGTAAATAAATTAAATGTTAGATAAAAGCAATGCAATAAGAATTATAAAGTCATGTATCCAAGTAGAAAGAAACAATAAAATGTGCCCATTGTGTTAGGTGAGATGCTCCAGGAAAGGACTCTGAGATAGAGATTTGCATGCAAAGGAAGCAGGATTGGCCAGAAGTCAAAGTTGCAATGCAGTCATGCAAAACTCTCAACTGATCCCTCCAGGGGCATGGAGCTAGGACTACTGTTAAAAGTTGTCCCTCTCATAGTACCATGTCCTGGGGGTTGGGGGGTGTGACATTGGTGAGTTAGCTTTTCTTGACTGAAGACAATTCCAAGAGAATGACTCAGCTGAGAGTCTCCCAGTTGCTGGGGAATGAGCGCCTCAGGCCTGATGTGGGATCTGGGGAATGCCCACCAGTATCCGTTCTCCCTAATTTACTTTAAGATAGGGAGTTATGAGTAGATAACCTGGGTTTTGAAGAATTACTAAATGAAAGGAGGAAGGTACCCTGATTTGGGTTGGAAAGATTGTTCAAATAAGTAGGGCATAATTTAAAATTTTAACACTGGAAATCCTTTACACAGGTAAGTGAACCCAGGGACAAGTCGTAGGTGGTGGAAGAAGATAAGTTGTAGTGCAGTAGGAAACCCCACATCATAAAGCAGACAGGAAAGTCTGTGAGGAATGAACAAAGAAACTTGTTAATAGTGATGTTACAGATCCCCTGGAGGCCCTTCACCATTTGGCACCAATTTATCTTCTCCAATGTTATTTCTTTTGGCACAATTCCCAGTTTGTTTCTTAAGCACTCACTGTTTACTGGAATGAACACTAATTTCACAAACTTAAGATGTTTCTCATGCTGCTCTTCTACCTCCCTTTCTCCATTTCAAGTCCTCTCATCCTTAAAGTCCTATCTCAGTCCCCATTTTCCCACAAAGCTTCTCTAGTTCCCTCCCTCCTTGAAAGTCCTACCTTTTCCTGGTAATTCATTGCATGTTCCTCTTTCCTCCCCTCCCCTCTCTTTTCCTCATCCTTTCCTCTCATTTTCTTGACTGTGACTCTTTTCTCATTTTTTCTATAGCTTCATAATCTAGACATCAGGCTGGAGAATAGCGGCTTCTGTCCAAAGCTTCTCATTGAAGGGCTTTACATTTGTTTTCTCTGTCCGCACCTATATCCTCTTCACTGCTATTTCCTGGCGATCTTACTCACTACATTCCCTTTTACAATTATTCTACTTTGCCTTCCTTCCTCTTCTGTGTGTTTTCTGACTTGTCTTGCAAGAACTCTGTCCTCCCTTATTATATTTTTAATAGGCATAGTCTATGATTATGTAATTTTGACACAAATTGAGGGAAATAAGAAAAAAGAAGAAAAGAATCTTACCATCTAGTGATATTATGTTAGCATGTTTCTTTTCCTCTTTCTACATTATGTTAAAAAATTCAGTCCCCATTATATGCCTAATTTGTATCATTTCTTTGGCTAAATTCTTTAAGTACTTTCCACGTACTAAAAATTCTTTGTGAATTTTTCCAGAAGAAAATAAAAGTATATGGAGATATACTATAAAATACTCCATTCCATTCTAAAATATATTTTAAAATGAAATAAGTAACAGGAATGAAAAATTCAGGTAATCAGTTAAAAAGAATTATTGATTATTAGTAATAGATGGAGTCACTGAGAGATAAGAAGTTTAAAACTACAAATGGAAAGACATCATGAGTAAGTATGCATGTATAAGGAAAAAGTGGATAAAGAATTTGATAAGAAGCTAGATTGTAGCTTAATAGGGACAAAAAGGAATAATTTTTTATATTGACAGTATAGAATTGAACAAGACACTTCATGTTCAAAGTCAAGTCTTTAGTATAAAGAAGTACTTGTTATACAACCAAACCTAAAATTAGCATTTGAAAGACTTAACGAGGATTGTTTTCCTATGTGACATGCTTATTCAGTTCCATATTCCTTATTCGTTGAGAGAAGTAGCAAAGCACCACAGGTAGGGTTGTTTCCAGAAAGGAATGTGAAAGTGACTGTTGTTCCTCCTAAACAATTTGCAATACCAGAAGTGATTAATAATAATTCCTTACATTTGTATAACAAGTGTTATAAGATCATTTTCATATTATCTCCTTTTATGTTCACAACAAAACTGTGAAGTAGGTATTATAATTATTCTATTTATAAATAGATAAACCAAGGTCAGAGAAGTTAAATGATTTACTGAAGATGGTATTGTTAGCAAAGGGTATCCAAACCTAACCTGATTCATTCTGGTTTTTTTGGTTATGTTTCTCTACTAATGTTAAGGAGGTGGGCTTTGTTGAGGATGACCAAAGTTGTCATCCTTTTATAACACAGAAATTTCAATCTTAAGTTCTTAATATTTATCCTCTTCTTGGTTGTTTGGTATATGTCCCAGTATATAGGAATAATACGTTTTCTAAGTTTTCACAAAAGAACTACATTAGTGGATATGAAATTCTTCTCTGACTTATAGCTGTTACACTTTTGTCTTCTGGCAGTCGCTACTGAAAATAAGTCATAATCCTCCTGCTTTTTTTGAGAAATACCTACTTGGGTGATGCTAAAATTTTAAAATGTATTCTTAAAATATTAAACATTTGTAACATCTGACTAATTGAGTGTTCATTAATGTTGTCTATGAGGTGGTAAGGACTTTCAGCCTTCAGATACATGTATTTCTATTTCAAGATTTATTTTTAATCTTCACAGCCCCAATTATGCTTAATCCTCCTTCAGATTTTCCCAAAGTTGAGTCCCAAACCCTATCCGCCCTATCTATCATCTTCTTTCCCACTGTTTTAATTCATTTGTCACATTATTTTTATGTTCTTGAAAACTTTCAATTTTTCCTCTAATTCCTTTATTTTGGTTTCTAGTATCAAGATGCTGTTGATTACCTCCAAGTCAGATTTTAGTTCTTCAGTTGCTTTTTAAAATTTCCTTGCACTTCGTTCTTATTTTATATATTTTTCTTTCATCCTGTGGTTTTGATTTTTCATATTACTCTATTTATCATTCTTCTCCTGTTTCATTGAGACCATCTTCCTTGTATCCTATTGAGTGTGTTGCTAAGAAATTGCCATCTTAAAAGAGTTATTACTCATGGTAAGATCCTACCTATGCTTTTGTTTTGTTCACGCATCCATGAATAAGGAAATTTTATCCAATATTTGTGCTTTCCAACAGAGTACTCAGATTGCCTTTCATTCCACTTTCTTTCAGCATGAATATTAGATGAATATCCCTTTTATCCAAACAAGAGGGGAAAAGATGTGCATAGTTCCTGAACCAATTTATGGTGTCTAGTCGGCATAGAAGTACTATAGACCTGTTAGGTTAAGATGTAGTCTTCAACTCTTATTACCTTTGGCTTGATATTCTGAACAGAGGAAGTACATAAACAATGATAATAGTAAATAATCACAAGGGCAATTTCTGAATTAATTGTGTCTATTATATTTTAAGATGTTGGCATTTCCTTCCTGATTCTGTAAGCAGCTGCCAGTTCCCCTAGAGCATATATATGTTGTCGGTATGGTAAACATACAAGTTATTGTCCAAAAAAGGAAGATCTGAGAGTGAAAGCCGCCTCTATTAATATCCATGCCAGAGAACCAGCATGTACTAGGATTATCCCAGGCAAACTGGGAAGAATGTTCACCCTAATTCTAGGGTGTTCACATGGATATGGAAGAAGAGGTACTATTCCAAGAATGAGGTAGCTAGGTTCTGTTAGTGTTCTGCTACTTGAAATGGGAGCTGCCATGTAGTAGAAGAATGGACACTAAGTGTTCAGTGTCACAAACCTTATACTTTTGGAGCAAAGAACAAACTCTTGTGAAAGTTTCAATTCTGTGATTCTGGAAGTTTGCTTCTGTAATTGCATAAGATAGGAAACCAACAATTCATTATCTCAGTTCAGTTCTCCTGACCTTGTAGTTCATAGATATTTTCCTGAAATGCTTGTGATATATTGATGAGTCCCACTGTCCAGTTTTATCATGAGTTTTCATTTTTTTGTGTGTGACTCTGTAATTATTTTGTTGAGTGCTGGGAGACAGTGAGTTCAGCTGTGCTACCAAGATTTTATATAAATTTCTATTTCTGTTTCATTCAGTCTGGTAATATCTTTAATCATGTGTTAAAATCTGCTCCACATTCTCTATGTATTACATTTACTAAACACATACTAAATATGTGTTTTCCTATCATCTTTGCCATAGATTAGCAACTCCTAGAGAATATAGAACAACCAATGGATTCAATAAATATTTATATTGAATATCTACTAGGGTATCATATTTTTTAACTTGCTTGGAAATTCAGCACTCTACTCCAATAAGTAGACGTCAGATGTTTTACTGCTAGTAACAAAATATGTACCATGAAGTGAAATTTCTCTAATTATCATATTTAGTTCTGTTAGTGACCACCTTAAAGCTTAATCTAATTGTTTAAATATATTATCTGATTCACCTTGATGTACTCTTAATTTCTTAATGGCTGACTGAGTTAATGCTTAGCATGAGCCAGTAGGGCATTGCTCTCAATATATAACCTGGATGACTGCTTCAAAAGCACTTAGTGAAAAGATAAAGTCTGCTTAAACAAGAGAGGTTTCAGAATGTAAAATTGTGTCTTTATGTTTATGATCTAGCTCTAAGTCATATGCTTAATCGTATACTAAGATGCAACCATGCCTATTTTTATTGATAAGAAGGAATGAAAGTTGCAGAGTAGCCACAATATTAGTCTTCTGTCAATAAATTTCTTGCACCTGGCAGGACTATTGTGATTTCTTATTTTACCAGCTGATGTCTAGTTTTCTCTGCAGCAGATGTCATTTCACCCAGCATAGTGGGGCTACTTCTAACCACAACCTTGTAGCACTTCCACTTTCCCCCAAAACTGCAGGTGGCATTACAGAAACAATTTGAATATTTCAAAATTTTGCATGCACAAAGAAGCCTCTGGCCACTTTTCAAAACAAGTTGGAAGACAGTCCCACGTGCATTTCCCTCTTCATCTCTGTTGCTTCCAGAAGTCTCACCAAAAATAAAACATGTAAGATGTTGGTAGTAGATCTATGTTGTTTGAAAAGTGATCAAAACGGATGGTATTTTTAGAATCCTAAACTGATATATGTTTTCCAGTCTTTCACATTTGGTTTTATTAATAATTTTATGTAATGTAAGATGTAAAGTCTTGTATTTGTTGATTTTGTTGCTTATATTATAATTTATTATAGCCCAGAGGATCATTTATCTTCTTATTTTCAGTACTTCTTTCTTATAGCTTCTATGATAATTCATCAATTAAAATTTATACTTATTCATTTACCATAAGCTACCTCATCAATAAGTGGTTTTCAGGTAAGATGGATATTTATTTAAAATATGTATTATCACTGAAGTAAATAAATCCATTTAATATATCATCTAAACCCTTAAAGCATCATTATTGAGAATTGGAACACAGGATGAGAGCTGTTTAGTATTTTACTAATATACCACACTAACTGGTTTCATTCAAGGTCACAAGAGAAAAATTGTATTTGTGGCTTGCTTTTTAAAATTTTCTTTTCTAACTGGGAGCAACTGGTATTTAGCCAAACTTCTTGTCTAACTTGATAAACATACACAATAACAATCACTATTATAATTTAACACACATATTATAAAATTATATCTTAATTCATAGATTGAAAATTATTTCTAGATATCTACATGCTACTTATAGAAACTAGGAGATTATTTATAAATATATATAATATATACAAGTAAATAATCTACCAGTTTCCATGTATATGTGTATGAGTATATATGTGTATATGTGTGTATATACATATAAACTATTTTTCTTGTCCAGATAACTCTAGGTCATACCACTGATTATCTTTAAAAGTTATATAAAAATACTTTATTAGGAAAATGCTGTGCCTTCTGTGCTTAGTTTTTTCTTCTGGATATTTTATATACTAATTTGATATTTCACATGTTAATAAGAACTGTTTCTTTATTTCATTTTAGTAGACAACAACTGGTTGTCTACTTGGTTTTGTCTGATTTTCTCCCTTAAGTCAAAAATGCAATATTTTGTGACATCTACATTGTAGTGCCCAGACTACAATGAAAAGAGGAAAGAGTAGCAGTTAACTTTGTTTGGTATTTTGCTGCTAGAACATAAAATATTGATAGCTCAATTAAAAATATGAGTTCAAATGAAATGTACTTGGTCGCTGCAAATTTATATGTGATTCATAAAAAAAAAACAAAAAAAAAAGGGTTTTCTACAGCCTCTTTCGATGGGTTGTTGTAGAAAGAGTCTACTGGACTGATAAGCAGGAAACTCGGGGCCTCTGCTAACTCCCCCAGTCACTAGCTGTGCTATGGTGGCAATCACTTCACCTCTGTAGGCCTCAGTGTTCTCCTTGGGAACATGACAAAGTAAAATTGCATAATCTCTAATGTCACTTATAGATGAAAACCCAATGGTATGTGCTTATTTGAGAAGGAGGCTAAAATTTCAAGTTATCTTCACACTGTTGTACAAACCACTAAAACTGAAGCACCAAATATAATTTTATACAATAGTAAGATGAGATGTGAAGATTGCTTTACAATTGTTCTAGAAATATGTGAAAGTCTTATCCAGATAAAAGTGGCCAGAAGATGGCAAATAATGGGAAACATAAAGCCACTGAACTGTAATATCTGGAGTATCTTTTCTAATTCTTTATTTTCCACTCAATGGTACCATTTCCTTCTTGTTTATACCCTCATTTAAAGCCAGCAAATGGTTTTCCACTGCTCTAAATCTAGACATGTTTTGCCATACACTTTTACAATTTGCTTCATAACAAGTGTAGGGATACAGTGTTCTTAACTTTTGTATTTAGCAATGCAGTAATGTAGTACTTGGACTTCATGGTCTGTGATGGATATATGCCATGATAGATGTCATTTACAATATGTTTCTCTATGGCTCTGCTCACTCCTTTCTCATACAAAGTAAGACAATCCTCTTATTTTTTATGAAATGGAAGATAATAATTCTTCTAGCAAAGGTATGTGAGCCCTGGAAGTGAGCACTTTATCAATCTAAATTAAACCCTAAGCATTTTGTTCAGTGAAGCATAGACTACAGTTCATTGGTTCAGTAACATTAAATAATTATCATGTTAGAATAATAGAACTTCCTGAACTTCTTAAACCCATTGGTCAATCCACGAATTAATCCATATCTCTCTTTAGAGAAGTGGGATAAAAATTAATGTTTCTATGGATGCATTAACAGAATGTGTTTTTATTACCTTAAGTTTGAATGAACTGAAAAGTTTCTCAAGGAATATTCTAGAATGTAGTACTTTTATGTTGTCTGGATAGGGGAAACATAGCTTGTTTATAAAGCACCATATGTTATTTGAGTAAAATATATATCTGCCTGATATTATTCATACTTAATATTTTTAATCTGGCCTCAGCTTTTGAGTCTACAGGTACATGTTACATGATTTTAAATATTGTGGATATTTTTGAAGGAAATGTTTAGGAAATATGAAGAAAAGAAGTAGTTGAGGGTGAACAAAGGAATCCAAAAAGGGCTTTTCCTTTGCAGGTAAATATTCAAAAAGAACTGGAGAATGGGACAGAAATTTATGGCATGCTGATAGAATTATTTCTGAAAAGCGTAGTTTTCCAAAATGAAGTATCTGTCTTTCTTCATGTTCCATCTATCTAGATAGCTGATCTATAATGAGCTTAAGAAGGCATTTTGATCTTTCCTCAGAGTGTTTTGTCAGGGACCAGAAAGAACTAGTTCAGTTTCTTTCCAAGTTGAAACAGAATGTCACAAATCAAGAAAGGTGAAGTTTTTCAGCAAAGGGGGTAGCAAATGCACTGAACCTTTACAAGCTGGTATAGTATTGTATTATTATTATTATTGGTTTGTGTGTAAAATGTATTGATAAAAGAATCTGTGCACATCTGACACTATTGGAGACAAGTGGAAATATCATGGAGAGAGAATGAAGTTGAGGTTTAGCAGGATTGTTCCTAACCAAAACATTTATGAAACATAAAACAAGTTGGACCAGTTCTAAACCTGTGCAAGTAAAGCACATACATTCATATGGAAAAAGAGAACTTTCATAGTGTTAACTGATGTTTTTTCTTTATTAAAGCTCTTTCCAGTCATTTTTGGGTTTGATATTTTTGCCTTTGAATGTTAAAATCCTCTTTAATTTACTTAAGTCCATATTTAAATGATGTATGTGGAAAGTATGTGTGCATTGTCTTTGTCTCATATGTGTATGTGTTTGTCTAAAGAGAATTTATTGAACACCTGAGTTCTTGAATATAAGCCATGAATGAAGATACAGACTTCTTTTCGATCTTTGTATATTTCTAACTCAATTTCACGTCTTTTGGCACTGGTGACAAATAACAAACATATAGTTCATTACAGAATTCCAAAGTGCCAATTAATATTTAATCATTACTAGGGAATATTTACCTACTTTCTTTTTTTTTCTTTCTTTTTATTTTTTAGTATCCAGGGGACTGGCATATCCAGGGGTTAAATAAGTATGAAATTTGGTTTAAGAGAGGAGGATACTTATGCAGACCCCAAAATACAAAGTGCTATTGAATGTCAACAAGTATCTACCTACATTTCACTTCTCTCTTGGTCTAGTCTAGAGTCCAAACTTTTGTTTTTCTCTCACCTTTTATGAGTGCAGTCTTTAGTGTTCAGCAATTGAGGTCTCCTTTTCGTCTGTTTTCATTTCCAGTTTTCTTCATTCTTCACCCCAAATCCTCATCTTCATTTTTGTTTCCAGCTAAAAATGTGCTCTTTTTGTTGGATGAGTTCCTTGATAAATATATTAATTAGGCAGTGCTAAGTGCTGTAACAAACAGACCTCAGGTTGTAGGATGGTTTAAATACATATTCAAGGTACTGTTTTTCTTGTTCACTTATTGATCTGAGCTGAGTATTCCTGACCTGAGGTATGGTCCTCCTCAAAAAAACGTTCAGAGAAACAGGAGAAACAGGCTACCAAGGGCTTTGTCATCTTCTAAAAAAATTAAGTAAAACAAAAATTAAAACGAAGAAACCTCTTAGACTGCCATCCCAGTCAGCTAGAAAAAGAGGAGAGGAGAACATAGCAAAGTGCTGTGGGACTTTTTAATGGGTCATACCTAAAAATAATCCCTTTGCTCACAATCCTTTGTCATTTAAACATATGGTCACACTTAATTGAAAAGTAGGATGGGGAGTGCAGTCCTCTGTAAGGAGAGGAAGGGAGGAAGAACATTTTCATGAATGTCTTGACACAAGAAATGACAGTAAGTGCTACTTTTAGCCCACTTAATCCTGCCACAAAAGCACCTATATCCCCAAATCTATATTTTCAGAAGAGAGAAATGATCACTTAAAAAAGTCTTTTATTTGTTTCTATATTCAACATATCAATATATATTTTTAACTTAAGTGGTCATATATGCCTATGTATCAATATTAATCACTTAGGATTTACTTAGTAATTCAATTTTTTATCCAACGGTAATCTTTTCAGGCACATTTGTGTGTGAGATTTGTTCAGTCATGTAGGATATCTTTCAGAGAAAGATATCCTACATGACTGCTGTGTATTGGTTTAATGTCCTTGATTTTTCTCACACATTAACTTGAGTGAGAGCTAGCATCCATTTCAGTCTGGATCATTCCTGACACCTAACATTAAGAATGTTGCATTATTCCTGGTAAGCACTAAAATAATATGTATAATTTATATGTATAATATATGTATAATTTAATATATATGTATAATTTAATATGTATAATGTATAATTTCTTTTAAGTAATAACTATATTATTAACGTCAATAGACTGGATATTTCCCTTTTAAGGGGAAGATGTTATACCTAGCCAAAAAAGCATAACATTAGTTTTTGAGGTGATCCTGCTTGTTTTGAAAGTTACCTTGTCTTTGTGGAGCCTGTCTTTGATTACCCTTGGTGCATAGCTTTTGCAGTCTTATTACATTCTTTCTCATTTCTGTGTTTATCAGCCTTACACTACTATTTCCTGTAATCCTTTTACTTTCTCCAAAAAAAAAAAAAAAAAAAAAAAAAAATTTTTTTCCTTTTTGTGTTTATCAGCCTTACACTACTATTTCCTGTAATCCTTTTACTTTCTCCCCAAAAAAAAAAAAAAAAAAAAAAAAGAAATTTTATGTCTCTATCTGAAAATTTACCAGAGAATCTAAGAACAAACCTGATAGGCACTGTCCATCAACAAACAAATGTAAAGTCTCCTAGTTTAGATGGACAAGAGAAAATATTATTCAAATATACACATAGATGTTTTAAATTTAGTGTGAGTAACCTGAAGACACTTTATACAGTCCTATTCATGGTGGAATTTCTTGTCATAAGAAAGAAGCAATTAATAACAGAAAAGCAATTATTTTCACCAGTTTAAAGAGGAAGGTTCTGTGAAACATTTACATATGTTAGTACAGTTACCATGTGCAAAACAGCACACACAAAGATGCATTTTAATGTAAAGATATTGAGGAGGTGATTTTCATTTTTAAAAACAATTCCGAGGTCTATTTTATTTAATGCCCATTCTTTATTATCTTCAGTTGCAAAAGTAGCATCCTCATGGAACATTTTTATCAGTCTTTTGCAAAGATTACTACTTTTTTCATACTACTAAAAGCTCTAGAATTAGAAAAATTAAAGTTTTCTTTAAAGCTTCAGTTTTAATCATTACTTTCCTGAAAGATAATGAAGACTGCCATTCTAATAGATCATCTGATTAAAGTCAGACATAAAATCATGTGGTACAGTAACTTGGATAACATGGTAACTGTTGTTAGGACTAAGAAGGCTATGAAAAAACTGGGAAAGTAGCAGAGTTGTGTAGTTTATATTTAATAGCCAATAGGCATACTAGCCTTAGTATTATAAATCTTCATGGTGTCAAAAATGATTTAAGAAGTTTCCATTCAATTTTTCTGCATATGTAGCTAAATTATTACCACTCAGTTGAATCTAGAAAATATGCACATGCATATAATTTTTTATACACACGTGCACACGCACACACACATCCATGATGATGAAGGTAAGTCCTTCACTATAGAAATTCCATCATGTGATTTTAATAAACCTACATCAAAATGAAGGTGTAAACAAACTCAAATTTAGAAATAAATAGCATGTTTAGCAGGCATGTACTTAAGGAGGCATCTGTGTGGAGCAGTAAGGAACTTTAGTGTCAAATATTAAGACACAAAACTTTAAATGTTCATTCATCAGAATTGCTTTGTAAACTTTACAGTCATTTCAAATCTTAAAAAAGGAATACATTTACATTTCTACAAAACAATTTAATATATCCTGTCTTAAAAGCTTTTTGCCCTATTATAGTATAATGGCATTACTAAAGTTATTATTGGTTCTATTAATGCAGGGACCATTAATATATTAGTACCTGGCTCAGGTCTTTAAGGCATAGTTCAAGAAATTTGCATAGCATTCAACAGATTGTGATGATTATATTGTAGCTTTATAAACCTGAGAAATAAAATCCATTCAGAATGCCTTATTAAGAAAATCATTTTCATCCAGAATTTTATAAACTGCTTTTTCTGTTTGTCTATACTGACTTCTGTTCTTTAGCTCTTAGATATTTTTGCTTCCTCCAAATTCAGCTCTATAACATGGATTCAGTGCTATACTAGGTGAATTTGTGTATTACAAGATTACTAGAAGTTGATCTCCCCTTACTTCGGTTATATACAATCTGATACAATAAACTTACTCACTGGCATGCAAAACGAATGATGCTCTCATTTATGAGAAAACCATGCTCCAACACACAGTTGCTATTCAGATAAATCCATTCATGTCTACATGTTATTAGGTACTAAATTACCTTTAAAATAATTCAGTTATTTAAAAAGTAGAAGATTTTTATTAAAGGATTTTTAGAGCAAAAGAAGAAATGTGATTTTAGTACAGGCAACCATTTCTAACATGAATTCGCTGATCTAGAAAATTACTTTAATGCACATATCAATATACAAGCCAGTTGCTTAAATTTCAGCAATTTCTTTAAAACTCTATGAATTCCATTTTGGCATGTAATGAAAATACATGAGAACTTTTCATAGTAAAATAATTATGCATTCATTATTTTATCCCAGTAAAATAAAATTACAAGTTTTTATTTAATTAATTAAAAATTAGTAAACATTTTTAACTGGAAAAAGAATCACTCTAGGTTTACTGTAGTCTTCCTATATTGAAAAAAATTAAATGCGTTGATAGAAAAATACATCTTCAACTTTTTTTATGATAAAAAGACTTGGTAGCCATTTAATATAAGAATTGAAAATAGGGACATTGCAAACTTTAGAATACAATAGAGAGAGAAAGAGAGCCACAGAAAAAGTGAGAACAAATGCTCTTTTATTAAATACCTCTACTTAGATGTTTCAAACTCATGTACACTATTAAACTCAAATGATTTTCATTTTTAATATTTTAAAACTTCATGCCTGTCATAATGTTTGGCATACAGTGAACACTGAATAAATTGGTTTTGAGTGGAGAGTTGAACAGAAAATTATTTAATAAAAAAACGTAGTTTGAAATTTACATCTTGTCATTCCCTAGCTGTTTACTTGTAGGCATATTACTTATCTTTATTTATATTGCTGATGACAATAATATACACCTGTATATTATTTCTGCTCTTTAATTATAAGGAACTGTATTTTTGTACATTAGATAAATACTATTTCAACAAAAATGGTAAATTATTTTTAACAAAATATTTGATTTCTAATATCTTACTTAAATAAAGACTCATTGGTAATTGTTTTTACTTTCCATTCATACTGATTTTATCTATTTAACCAAAGATTTCCATATTGAAAGGGAAATATGAATCACATATAACTTTAGTTGTATGGTAAGTATTTGAAAAACAGGCTATATCTCTGCTATGCCTAAAAGTTCTGCTAAATAATATGACTTGATTTGATATGGTCTTTGAATCACAATTTAATTCATTCCTGTTTATTTGTTCCTCTGGTATAAATCAGGTTATACATTATTTATTCATGTTTCCTTTTAAACCATCTCAAATTCATTGCTTATTATATTTCCAAAATGTACATAAATATGCATATATTTCATTCTCTTTCATCTACTTATGCAAATTTTTCGTTTTGTATTTCAGCATTATCATTTTCATAAATAAATTTTTATGACATTCTTCTCATGACATTTCAACATATCCAGTTGTGTGGAGCGTATTTGCTATATTTTAAACTCATGTTTTCATGGTTGGCTCTTCTCTCACCTTTGCCCATTTTCCTGTGCCATTCCTTGTATCATCTTAGCATTTCTCATTTCAATATGACTGATTTAAGGTGAAATTCAATTTATGAAGTGTCTTCCTACAATTTATGTTATTTAGTATGTGTCTAAACTCAGTGTTCACTAAGAATTTTATCTCAAATTATCTAACTTATAGGCAATCCAATTTGTAGAATAGCTTTTTAAATGTCCCAATTCAGAGCAGCAATAGAAGCCAGTCTGGATCATGCAGAAATGATGAACAATCTTTGTGAAGCAAACTTTGAAATCAAAGTGGATAAACTCACCAGTGTTATACCTATCTCATTTTACTATGCATACTTCGTACTTGCATACATAGGATTGCATGTTCCTATCATATGTGTAAAGAAAATCAGAAGTTTTACATGTGTTAGAATTATTAATCAATGAGAAACTGCATTTCCTTATGTTTTCTGTTAATTTCCTTAACTATTTATTTATCTTAAGAATGAAAGGAATTAGTACAAGGCCAGGTTAACAATGATTAGACTGGTAAAGATGTAAAAGACAAAGTAACATCAAATGGACCAATAGCTTTTTACCAATATACTATAAAGAAGAAAGGAAATATTTCATGGACTTTCACAGCACTTAAGAATGAATAATACTTTCAAAATAAACATGAAGATTATTTAAGAGAGATTTGCAATGTTAGGTGAGGTGTAAATGTTCTTATTTACTCTCATAATACTTCATATTTTTATTTTAATTTAAGTTCTGTTAATGCTCTCATGAGAAAAAATAACAGTGTGACCGACAATCCAACATGTTCTTTGGAGGAGGACTGTGCTGACTGGACACATAACAATCATGCTACTGACATAAAATATAGCACCTATTTTGTGGTACCTTTCCTAAAGTGGGAGAACACAGGTGCTGATTAGTCTCACTCTTCTCAACCTGCCTGGTGTATCCAAGCAAACATTTGGGAAATAATTGTCTATAGAACAGACAGAAGTCAACTGAGTCACACTGAAGTTTATACAGCATTAATGCTACTAAGTTGTATGAAAAAGTAAATAAAATAACAAAAATCTCTCTCAAGCTCTATACCCTCTTTCAGCTTTTGTGAAATCTCTTTATTGTCAAGTTTTTTAAAAAGTGTTGGTTACACTTAATATCTTCATTTGATCACCTCTCATTCACTTCCTAAAATACTGCATTCTGCTTTCTCTTTGTATTTTTTAAATTAGTCTCTCCATAGCAAAGCCCCTAAGACATATTGGTGGTCAGTCCCCATGGACAAGTATCTGATCTTTCATAAAGTTATTTTCCTGCAAACATTTGAGGTATAAAAATCTCTGTAATTCTTAAATTTTTTTCTTGCTTTGGGATGTTATCACTCTCTCTTCTATAATCAACTGCTTTACACTTGATCTTAGCCAAAAGGCCAAGAAGCGATATATAATCAACTACTTTAGTCCCCTCTTCCAATAGATGCTATTTTGTTCAAGTTACCCTGTATCTGTGCACTTGGGCAGTCTCTGTACATTGACCCTTGGCTTGACCCTGTGACTTATTTAGGCCAATGGGACAGTAGCAAACTTAAAGTAAGAGGAGACGAAAAGTGCTTGCTCTACTCTTGGGACCCAAGAGGCATGAAATCAAGCCCAGTCATCACCTGTCACCCCTGCTGACAGCCAGTCTTCCCCCAGAATTAGAGCCCCCAAAAGCAGATGACTGGCAACTATAGATGCATTAGGGAGCACAGCTTAAATCAGAAGTGCCCAGTGGAGCCCTGTACAAATTGTCACTTCATATGTGAACTACAAAAATGATTGTTGATATAAGTTACTATGTTTTGGGGTGATTTGCTAAACAGAAAAATTTAACAGATATACTAACTTTCCCTTTTGTATCTAAATCTTAATTAGTGGCACCACCATCTATTCTATCATCTATCTGGAGATCCACGGTCTTTCTCAATTTTTTTTTTTTCCATTTTGTCCTTCATCTAATAGGTCTTTAAGTTGTGCTGATAGTTTTAAACCTCAAATTATTTTAATACTGAAATGATTGAATATTTTATGAAGTTACATATTTGTGATTATAAATATATGTTAGAATTATTAAACCCCAATAATTAGAAGTAGAATGATTTGTTCATTCTGGAATATGGATTTAAATGCCTCTCTCCCTCTTTACATTCTGTATTCCACTGTCTCTTTCATAACAAACAGTATTTCTGACTGCCTTATATGATGCAGGTATGAGCCTATTGCTAATTCTTTTATTTTATTTATCTAATAAATTCTGAGCCTCTGAAAGTTTTTTGTAGTCTTCCTTCTAAAAGATAATATAGAGAATGAAAAGACAGTCTATTTGTTGAGGGTTTTGGGTTTTTTTCATAATAAAAACCAGAACTTGTGTCTGTGGTTGTTTCACTGAGATGTAAAATCTCCATCATCTTGATTCCTTGTTTAACCAAAGACTGTTTGCACAGCTTGCAAAGAATACTTCGATAGGAAATTAAATCTCTATAGTGTCTCTGTCTCATGGCCGTGTTTGTCAGCTTTCTGTACCAGAATTTTTATTCCCATTCACAAAGCTAAGTAATACCCACAAAATCCTTAAAGGAATTTAAAATTAAGTTTCTGACCATTAGAATACAAGAGGGAAAAACTGTTAGATATTTGGCATTGGAAACTTATATATGAGTGTCTTTTTTAATCACAACTATCATAAGTGCTATGCACAGGAAGCATTTAAAAGTACTGCCAACATTTTTTTAGCTACTTACACTTTGCTACTTTGCTCAAAACGACATGCCCTTTCTAAAGTCATCATGGAAACAGTTGAAAACAAGGCTTCTGCTGAGCAGCCTCTCAATATAGCTTTAGGAGTTGATTGAATGTATGAATATTATAGGATGTTGTTAATGCTAACCTTATTGAAACAACAACCATCAATTAACTAAGTTGTGTGCTTATGCACTTAGCTATTTTTTTTACTTGCATTTAATGTACCTTACTTGTAGTAGGTATTCAGTAAACAATGTTAGAATAAATGAAAATTAACCAACATTAAGTTATTTGTCTATTCAAATTTCTTTCCTAACTTTTTATCCCTTTGTCAGCAGGAAATATATCCTGATGTGTTAAAATAAATTGAGGAAATATATAGTTTTAGAGTCTAAGAAATACACTCCACCTCTTTTATCAAATGTTCTCTCTCTTTAAATTAGTGTGCTGGTTAGAGGAGAAAACTTGTGTAGAGGCAATGTAGGATTCTAAAAAACAGAATTTGAATACGTGTGATAAAAATCTAAATCATACGAAATTGATGGGCACTCCACGGGATCAGTGTAATTGAGTGTGGGGAGACGGAGGGAGAGAGGAGGAATATATGAATTTAATCAAATTGTGTTCTTCAGAAAGTACATTTAAAATTCAACTGAATAAGAATGATGCCCAATAAAGAGTGTTAAACTTAACCCTTTAATTAGTTTTTCTTGAGAATTTTTATTGAAACTGGGCCTGTTATTGCTATTCTTAATATGACATCAACAAAGTGTAAATTAAGTCTAGTAAACTTCAGCTACAATTAGGTGTTTTTTTCCATTTATATAAGAAAATATTATTAGAAATCAACAATTTTCCTACTTTATATATTCAGATTCTTTTTTTTTTTTTGGTTTGTATCTTGAAACAACGAGCATATTCAAAAATTAGATTTATATGTTTAGGGTAAATGCTGTTATGTAAGATTAGAGGGGTTTATAGGGGTTTTGTTAAATGAAATAGCAAATGCACAAAAATAAGCCATTAAAATGGCTTAATCATCAATCCAAAGCACTGATGGACCGCTATTTATGGATAAGAGTGTACCCTGCTTTCTCACCAACCTTCTGCTTCCTATTTGGCATGCATCCAAATTTCTGCTGTGTTAACATTTGCTCCTGGGAGGAGATGAAGGAAAAAAGGTCCATAAGGTTTCCATTGGCCCAGATAGTAGAAACATCTGCTGAATTCACTAGCAGCTTGCTGGCCCAAGTCAGCAGGGAGGGTTGATGCTTATCAACCCTGCCATATGAGTCGATATTTCCTGCGCCCTGGAGCTACACAAGCTTAATCAAGAAAGAATAAGGAAGTGTATTACATGTCAGAATTCCCTTATTAAACAAGCATTATGTTTTTTAAAGTAACTATCATGGCGTTATAAATTATGAATTTAGTAGTAATGAAATTCAAATTCTAACAAATAGCAGTCTATTGGATCACTTTATCATTAATTAGATCATTTTGAATAATGATGGATTCCATGCATTTAAACTTTGCTTAGAGAGATTTGACCGTTAAACTGGAGGAGTTGGCTATTGCTGTTCTCAGTGAGAAAAAGTTTGTTGGAAAAAGCATGTATCACTTTTTCTTTCATAAGATCATCTGTATAGGTAACTTTAAGATTAGCTGGTCAGTGATTCCAATAATGAGAATTGGGATTATAGTTCCAAAAGTGAATTTAGTGAGTTGTTATTAAATGTAATGATTAATTTTAACACACATACACATATACTTGCCATTTTGAAAGTAGTTGCATTTAAAAGTCTACACTTATTCCCATGTTGCTGCCAATACCCCAACCCCTTGGAACTTTTTACAATTGCCCTTTGCGTCTGTGTCCTCATGTTTCAAATGCAGTGTCCTACGTTTGAAAATTTTTGATAAATTATTGTAAGTCCAATGATTTATTAAAATTTTTGAAAACATAACACTCAATAGATATTTAAACTTGAGCAATGAGATGAATCAGCTATTATGAATAATATATATCAGTGTAATATGTCATTTATAGATATAGCATGTTTTATATATATATAAATATATATATACATATATATATATAAAGAGAAAGCTGCATCTCTAAATCTATCCATCTGTCTATTATAGCACACATCTTTGGTTTCATATCTATCAAACCATGTAAGATTAGGATTTTGAAATAAAAATCTGTTGTATAAATCATATATAGAACTCATGAAATATGTCATAATCTGTTTAGCTCCAATCTGATATGGAAAGGACATAAGACAACTAGGAATAGTTTTGAGCATGAATAGTGTGACTGCTCTTATTGGAAGAGCCTTTATTTCTGCAGATAGGCTATGCATAAATGTTGTTTTTTTGTTAATCTGATGTTATGGTTGCAATGCCCACTTTGGTAGAACAGCAGCATAATTCTTAGTTTCATATATTATGATAATGCCCATGAGACTCAAGAAGCTTTATCCAACATCAAGTTTACCCGAAGGTCACAAGATAGGTGATACAGGGATGCCAAGAACTAGCAGAAGCTTTGTGACTCCCTGAAATGCTTCTGAATGTGCACAGTCACTCCTTACCCAAGACTAGACTGGGTTGGTATCCACTCCCTCATCTCAGAGAAGCCTCCAGCTCCGGAATCCATTCAGCTTTTATGCCTTGTTAGTCACACAGCCTTCTCAGGATTATGTCGTCAGTTCCCATTCTCTGTTACAAGGTCATCTAATCAATACAGATAATACATTATTCAATAAATAACCTTGACAGTGAAATGCAGGTGCTTAGTCCAGTACATAGCAACTCATTTATTTTAGATCCAGTTTACACCCATGAATTCCTTGAACAGAAAAGATGATTCAACCGAGAGTCAACTCTTTAGGATTTCCTGAGACTAGAGAAGAGACCAAGAACCATGTGTAAACCCTTTCTTTCCAACCCTTTCTTTCCAAGAGACCATTGGTTTTGCTATGGATATATATTTTTCCAGTTATCATTTTGCAACCATCTCTCCAGAACATTGTTCAAACTTAAAGGAGTTAGATGAAATATTTTAAAATTCTGTCTCAATTTATTTTATCAAAGTTTAATTTTAATAATTTCCACTAAACACAGTTCAATTTATTATAGTTTTCAAATTAACAGATTAAAAGTGTAGTACACCAACCCAAAAGGATATGAGAAGATGGTATTAATTCCTTCTCTGCCTAATCAAAAATATAATGCTTTGAGCTGAGTTGTCTGTACAAATCTATACAAAGTATCAAGTTTCATTTTAATGTTTTCCCATAGCAGTTTCCACTTGCTCTCATAGGGCAATGTTCCCCTAGATATAATGTGGCACTTACAAAGGACTTGAACATCAAAGCATGTAAACATGGACAAGATGGGTGAAATCAACATTAATGAAATCTTTGTGCATTCAGAAATGATCAAACAGTGAAAAACACACCCTATTAACCACTGTTATTACATTTTACTTTCAAAAGGGAGCTTGTTCCTTAGGGAATATTCCAAGTTGATTCATAAGTTACTGCATATTGATCAACACTTAAATAATTAAGGTGACATCATTTTGAACACAGTGTTCATGTGTTCAAAAACACTATGTCCCAGGGAATATCTTATGCTCGTTAGAGAATGAAAAGTGATATGTTTCTACCTCTGCTATCAGGGACTTTCAACATGTCTCAGGTTTATATAGCAATGGTTACCTTGGGCATAAAATTTCAGTTATTGGAAAAGAAAACACTTACTTCTATATTAGTCAGATGAATTATTTTATAAAGTTTATAAAATGCAGTCCTATACAGGAGAAAAACTCAAATGTTTTGTTACCTCACTTTTGTTGCCTTTCAGGAATTCATTATTTATTTGATAGCATAGTATTGCTATCCACTCAGGGAAATATATCTTTGAAACAAAGAAAACTGTTTTAAACATAATATTTACATCCATAGATAGTTTACCAGCAATACTTTCCTTTCTCCCAGATAGCTATTGCAGTTTTAAAAACAAATGGAAGTCCTCCATTATTAATTAAAGAAACTTCTCAAGGCAATGACATTTTAGTGTGGAAGTAAGGAATAAACTCTATCAAAGAGTAGGGGTTATATGGAAATATGGGTAACAGTCTTGTTTTAGTATAAGCTCAAGTCAGTAAAATATGAGTTTTCATTTACTAGAAGGTTATTTACAGTGTAGAATAAAAAATACCAAGAGGTTGGTTACCTTTACAATAAATCCCCATGATTTCATGGATTCTTTGATATTTTCTCAGTAAGGTTCTTGATTGTACACACAACTTTTACAGGGATTCATCTCTGAGATTAAAAATCCTTGAATTAAAGATAATGATTAAGTAGCAGAAAAATTGTATCTTCTGAGAATGTATATTGAGTCATGGAACTTCCTTCAACGGCTTCCTTCAATGCGATTGCATGTAGAATAGATGTCAGCTCCTTATTATGATATAAAAAACCCTGCATGCTTTGCCTTAACCTTCTTTTCTACCTCATCTTGGGTTAACTCATCTGTTTCTCCTCATGCTCCAAACTCACTGATTTTTGTTTGTTTGTTTGTTTGTTTCATTTCCCAGCTCCTTCAATAGCCAACCTTTTTCCTGCCTCTGGCTCAGGACCTTTACATCAGTTAATTTACTTTTTGAAATACTGGTTCCCTCTCAAACATTCTTATCCTCTATCACTTTTTAAATGCCTGATTTTTTCTCCCTATTTGGTTTTCAGCTGAAATAGCAACACCTTTTTCCCTTTATGTGTTTGTGTTTTCTTGTTCTCCTGCCTATCTTTAGGCTGTAAGCTCTAAAGGTAGAACTTTACCTCATTTCTACCTTGTTCACAGTTGTATTCCCAGCAGCTACCATGTGAAGCACATTCTAGGCACAAAACATATATTTGTTGAATAAATTAATGTCATGGAAGTATCTTTCATAGGCAAAATCCATTACAAATGGAAAGATAGTTTTCAGAAAGCATTAATATTGTATATGTTTATAATGTTAGTAAACAATGTTTGAGTAAATTTGAAGAGCTCACTGGCTTTATTAGGCAATTCATGAATGGGGCAGCATCTCATCTATCAATAAGAATGACACCCTAGGGGGGTAGTACAAAATAGAAAGTTTTTATAGGAAGAAGGGTGGGGCAAGAAAGCTATTAGCAAAACTAATGAAAGGATTATTCTTAGGCTAGGCCATCTTCTTTTGGGGACAAAGGCAACTGCATGATTTTTAACCTGCAGATCACCTCTTCTTCTTTTGGGGAGTGGCAGGATGGAGAGGCCAACATGACAGATTACCTCATTTGTGCTGACTGGAAAATTTCAAACTGGTTGATTAAGGCTACGTTTCTGAAGATCAAAACTGCAATTAGGTTAGGTATTAAATCTAGGTTTGGTATCCTGGGCTTCAGCACAAGTGATGACATTTTGGGCCTGTGTTTTTTTCTGTTTAACAATATTTATAGTTCATATGCCTAACGTGAACTGATTATACATGATTAAATGACATGTGTTTGATATCACATTTTTTCTTACCTGTATCTTACATCAATGTCATCTCAAAATTCCTTATTACATCCCATAATCCAAAGAGTTATAATCCAAACAGACATCTGTGTCACTCTTTTATATGAATGTCTCTATTCAGTACACCAATGCAATTATTTAAATTTTCTGCAGAGAATAATACATGAAAAGAATATTAATATATAGGCAACTTGAAATGGTCAATATAATTTTATGCATGCATTGTATGCATAGATGTGTTACAATCCAAAAGAAAGATGTTACCAAAATATATATACTGCATATGTCAAATCATTAACTAGCAACAATATATTAAGCAACAATTAAGAGTTGGTATATTTTTTTTTTCATTTGAATTAAGGAAAACTAGCATGAAAACCAGATTGAAGTCTTAATGTTTTCTCAATTTATAACTTTTCTCACTATCTTTACCTGATTTTGCTAGTTATATTTGTATATTTGAAACAGTTGTATATTTGAAATTAAGATTTAATGATACTTTATTTTCTAACTTTTTATTCCATTTAACTTGTTCCTAGAAATGTTACTAGGAATTTTAATTTTCCTTGAGATTATAAAATATTTTAAGTTGTACTATAATTCAATATTTTTGCTTTTTTAAAATATATCAACCTTCTAAGACCTACTGAATAAAACAAGAATATATGCATTAATTTCCCCCTTTTTAGTATCAGATTGAAATTTTTCCCAGGGATTTCAATTTTAAACAGTTATGTCACACTCAGTCCATTTTTTTTTTTTTTTTGTCTCCAGAAGATTGATTATTGTATGCTCAGCACTATATTCCTCACCCTGTCTTCAGAAGAGTCCTGCCATCTGTGTGTTCCTTTCCAGAATATTTCCTCCAGGTTGACATCTCAGTTTAGAATTTAGTTACGTGATTGAGCTTCACTGTGAACCAGACTGTGACTGTGGTCATAAATTTCTTTTCACTGGAAGGCTGCCTCTCAAATGTTTATCAATTAGCAAGTAAAGCTAGTCAGTTCTAGGTCTTGCTCATTCACCCGGAAAACAGTATTCTGGAAAGATAAAATGACTTAATGCACACATCATAATTACCATGTAAGCCTATTTCGATGTTACAGAAATAATTTAAAACACTATTATTTGTTTATATTGCCTTGCAGGACATAGAGTTTCCTTTTAATTTTAAAATTATTTCCTTTGCTTTTTATTCTTCCACATCACAAACTTGAAGATCTTATTTATATAGGAAGAAAAGAATCCTTGTGAATATAAACATGAACAATTCATCGAATTCACTTTTTCCTTGAAAAATTGTATGTGCTCATTCAAGAAATTATCGTTTGAATTTTTGAGAAAAAAAAACATGTTAGGGAATGAATTAAGTATAGATAAATTAATGAAAACAAAACTTATTTTAATTTTTTAAAATAAAAATCTATTTTGGCCGTAAAGCTAGGTGGGTTTATATTTAATCTAGTTCACTAGGTCCATGGTATGTAAACAACTTTTGTTTATTATGCATTTTGGCAGGGTAATAAGCAGAAAAACAAGCTAAGAATATAAAGAACTGAATTTGTACAGATACAGGTTAAAAAAATGTTGGGAATATTTTCTTAATCAGATAATGTTTTAAAACATGATAAAGCTATATAATCACTAAGAAAGAACATAAAGCAGCCATAAAACAATGTTTCCCAGGATTTTATAAATATTCTCTGCAGCTTAGAATTTTGTAATGTAGAGAAAACACATTTTGTGATATGGCTTAGCAATATAAAATTAATGGAAGAAATTAGAGAAACCTACTTTCTGTAGAAAGAATGTGCTGGGAATATTTATAATACAAAAGGCTGAGGTATACAATCACACAAAAACATTTTTGAAATGCAAAGGAAGGCACATATAAAATGTTACATTTCACCTGTATTGCAAATTTCTGTAGGGCCAGCCCTGATCCTGATAATCAAGAAATAAATCTAATTATAAATACTATCATAGACACAGCAAACGGTGACTAGTTTTGATATAATATTATGTAGTTAACTGGATCACCTACATACAGTTACTGTGTAGGTCAGTTGGGAATAATCCAGTGGTTATCTCATAAATTCCCTAGTCTGCTATGTGTGTCCAGAAAAATGTTATCATATTCTGGAAAAGAGAAAGAGAGGTGAAATTTCTACAGGAGAATTATGATTCTTTGGTCAGGAGCTGTAGGAGCCACTGTAAATCTGAAAGAGCCTTTTGTCATGTACCAGAAGCCAACAAAGGACTAGGACTGGCCTTTGGGTACCAAGAGTTTCTGCTTCAGGAGTTGGGAGCAGAATGGTTCACTCACAATGGCCATAGTGAACACAGGATCTAGTCTACAGGATTGTAACTGCTGAAGCTTCCAATTTGGCATTGTTACACTTTGGTATCAGGATGAAAAAGTCCTTCCAACCTTTCCTGGCCTTGCAAGACCCACAGCCCGCCAGCTTTGTTTCTTCCCTGCATTGGTCTGGCAGTTGCAGTGGAACACAGGTCTCCAAAGTACTTCCTGTCTCTATGGAAACTGGCAAGCAGCACCAAACTGATGGCCATGTTCTATAGTGGCTGGGCAGAGGGGTGGCACAGAAGGTGGATAGCAGGTGTTATACTCTATAAGGCGAGCTGAATCTGAGAAGATGGAGTAGAATCAAAGAAAAATAAATTGTATGTGGTAGCCTAGGAAAACAGAATACTTAAAGTTTTTCAGACAAACCTAAAAGTTGGAATAAAAGGAAAAAATGACTGGAGAATTTTAAGTGTTTGAAAGAACAGAGGGACATTCCAAAAGTGGAAATATTTTGCACTTAGTTATCAGTCTTAATTTTTCCTCTAATTTCCCTTCTCACATGATAGAGCATGCATTGTAGTTCTCTTGAGAATTATAAGCCTCCATTATTGACATCTGTGCTTTTCAAACCAATAGGCTTTAGTATGCAATGTGTGTTTCAGTCCATACAACTACTGAGCCACAACTTTCACATTAGAAGGTTATTTGTTTAGAATGCCTTCAGTAATTTAGTGGAAGTAATAGCATGCTGTGTGAGCATTTAGATATATTTTTAGACTTTAATTTAAGCAACAAGAATGATCTTGAACTTTCGAAAATGCAGGTTCTTTGTGTAAATGCCCCGAACTAAATGATAGAACAGATGAGAGAGAGAGAGAGAGAGAGAGAGAGAAAGAGAGAGAGAGAGAGAGAGAGAGAAGCACAAAGCTGAGAATAGTAGAAGGGAAAACCCTAAATAATAATAGACTATCTTTGTATTTCATTTAAAAATGAGTTACCTATTTCTCTCATTTCTTGTTGAGGTTTATACTTAAGAACCTTTAACCTATTTTGTGTCTACTAATCTATCTGGCATTTGGGTTTTTTATAACCAAAATAAAAGAACCTTAACATGAGACCAGTATTTTACATTTATAATAGGGTTCTTGAGCAAACACAAAAAAATTTAAAACAGAGCAAAACATTATGTATGCCATTTGATACAGGTGCCAATACCTCTGTTGACTTAAATAATTTTGTAGACTGAGTTGACAGTTTCTGCTATGTATTCCAAAAGGAAGTCTCAAAATATGTGGCATTTTTTTATGTCATGAGGAGTTTACACTTTTTTATTGAAAAACTGCATCTTAAATTCTCTTCACATCTTGTTCTTACTTGTTTCCATTCATTGTTTTTAAATCTGGTTCTTCCTTTGAGAAAGTTTTGCTCATTTTCAGGAAGGAAAAATAATGAGGTCCTCAGTTCCTGTCAAATAACTCACAAAATTTGATCATTTACCCTGAAAAAATCACTGTTAACTCCCTCTCAGATGTGCAGAGCCTCAACCTCTGCCTGTCTGTCTAGATATATCTCAGGTGATTATTGCTCTTAGTAAGTAAGCACTCATGCACAGTGTGCACTGATCCACTGTTGTGGCCCACATTTAATCTTTAGCACAGGAAAAGAGATGGAGAAAGCCGTTGCTTTCACTCATCATCTGTTCAGGAGATAGCAAGGCTTGAATAAAACCATTTATGGCAGCAGGGCCATGCTTTGGGATCAGTGTTCAAGCATGCATCTTCACCTGCCTGCTCTCTTTCAACAATACTGCTGGCTTCAAATATCTCTCTTCACTGTTATGCTTATTGCTTCTCTATGCTAATGGCACATCACGGCCTGCCACCAAGGTTGAGGTGGTCATAATCTTAGAATTTGTCTCTTTGTGTTCTGTGTGACAGTGTGCTAGGTTCTTGGTGGTCAGACAGGAAGGCATGTAAGAAACATGTGAGGGAAAGACAACTCTTAACTAACTAAGGTCAACAGGAGTCAAATTTCAGTTCACTTGATTTTGAACTTGGTAATTGCTAATCTAGACAAGGCAAAGTTTGAACCAATCTTTTCCTAAGTGTATGACAGGTGGAAACATTGAAGAAATAATGGCAACTATTTAAAGGCAGGGTCAGGAGAGCTATCTTTTCAAAATATTGACCAATCATTCTTCATTAAAGTGTCTTTCACAGCAGTAAATTAGCAAATTATTTACATATAATTACTGAAAGTGACCTAAATGGTTTTCAACCAATGATGCTAGTTAGAGAGGAGTAAACTCAGCAGCCTAAGAAAAACTAGCAGTTCAATGGGGGGAGGGATAAATTAGGAGGTTGGGATTAACATATACACACTACTATATATAAAATAGATAATCAACAGAGACTTAACAACATAGTGCAGGGAACTCTACTCAGTTCTCTGTAATAACCTGTATGGGAAAAGAATCTGAAAAAGAATAGATGTATGTATATGTATAACTAAATCACTTCGCTGTACGCCTGAAATTAACACAACATTGTAAATCAACTATACTCCAATATAAGATAAAAATTTAAAAAAAAATTTTTAAAAACCTAGCAGTTCAAGATTACTGTCCAGGAGCAGAGAAAAAGGGAGCTTATTTTATTGGGAGAATGGTGGGGGGGGGGAGGGGAAAAAGACTGTTGGAAAGTGATATGAGGAAAAAGGGAAGAAAACAATTAAAGAAGAGACAATAAGAAGAAAAAGAACTTCAAAAGCAGAAGTATACTGCATTGGAGAGAGTTTATTGTTTTTTCAGAAAAAACAATAACAACAACAACAAAACAACTTTATACTAAACATGTATGTAACAGCCCCCTCAAAAAGCATTGAGAGTGGCTTTTTCATTGGTGTTCTGTAAACGTTTAACCACTGGGTCTGTAGGAAAACATTGACTTGCGTTGTAAGCCAGTTACCATGGTGAAAATACTCCGAGTGTGATCAGTTTCAAGCTACCAAGTTATGTCATCACTGAGCATAAAGGGAGAAGACCTGCAGTCAGTTGACTCTCTCACCAGTTGAGCTGGTGTCAGTCGGCTCTAGCATATCACTGTTTTTACTTGAATTTCAAATATTCCTTCGCTTATTTAAAAATAGATATAAATGGTCTAAATGCATCTTAGAAATGTTGGACTCCAAACTATATGTTTCTTTTATAACAGCCACTGAGTCAGAATTAAGCTCACTTTATTTTCAAAGTGACTCTATGGTTACACATGTGAGGTTTGAAGATTGAGGGCAAAAGTTGAGTACCTGGCTGCTACACTTTCTAGCCATGTGACTCTGGGCACATCGTTGAATGTTTATCAGTTCCCTGTCTTCAAGATTGAGATGATGACAAGGCTGGCATGAAGATTAAATCATTGATAATGGAAATGCACTTCGAATAGTGCCTAGCATATTGTGAATACTCAGTGAAGATTTGCTGTATTTTTCATACATTACTGCTGGCTTAGTGATGGTTGAGGGAGGAGATAACACAGAAGGGCACTATTAAAATGGATGTTGATGCAAGGGAAATTGGAGCAGGAATGGAAGATAAAATATTTTCCATCTCAGAGGTCTAACTACCTAAGAGGGCTTCAGTATTGTATTTGGTATATAGTATATATTATTATACTTAATATTCAAAACAAGTTAGTGTTTTCTATGTTTTTTTCCTCTTATGGAGCATAAATTTATCACAGTCTGTCTTTTTGTGTCCCATTTTGGGAGCTGACAATGGTATTCGATATGTCTGTTCTAGATCACCATCTGTTATATCTTATGTACAGCTCTTAAGATTTTTAAGCAGAACTTTACAAAAAAATGTTTTAAGACATGATACTGATAAGGTTTATATTATTTAATTTTTCCATATTTTTTTTCTCATTGAGGAATTAGTCTCTCCTTCTGCTCCTCCATTTTGACCATGAACAAATGCAGCAGACTTGAGTTACTGTAATCATCCTATTGTCACATATTCCCCTACAAATGCTGGCAATTGCTCCAAGGGATGCTTTCATTTTGTACAGTAAGTGCCTAGTGCTCTAATCACAGTACAGAATGTTAAGCTATGTAGATGATTCTAAGGTAAGTAAGATACCCTAGTTACCTGACCCTTAATTAGCTTAGAAACAAGTAAGGGGGATTGATATTTATGCAAAAAATAAAAAGAAATAAATATAAGGAAAGGAGGAGGAAAATGATGGCCATAGGTTGCCTGGAAAAATAGCCAGCTTCTACAGTTCCAAATTGGAAGTTGTGTTTCCTTTAAGTCTCATCATAAACTTGTTTGAAAACAAATGACTCCTCTGAAACCAGGGATGGTGGTGAGCTTAGCTAGAAGAAGGATCTTTTTAGAATTGCAACAAAAAGAACAAAATACCTAGGAATAAACCTACCTAAGGGGACAAAAGACCTGTATGCAGAAAACTATAAGACACTGATGAAAGAAACTAAAGATGATACTAACAGATGGAGAGGTATACCATGTTCTTGGATTGGAAGAATCAACATTGTGAAAATGACTATACTACCCAAAGCAACCTACAGATTCAGTGCAATCCCTATCAAGCTACCAATGGCATTTTTCACAGAACAAGAACAAAAAATTTCACAGTTTGTATGGAAACACAAAAGACCCCGAATAGCCAAAGCAATATTGAGAATGAAAAAAGGAACTGGAGGAATCAGGCTTCCAGACTTCAGAGTATACTACAAAGCTACAGTAATCAAGACAGTATGGTACTGGCAGAAAAACAGAAATATAGATCAATGGAACAGGATAGAAAACCCAGAGATAAACCCACGCACATATGGTCACCTTATTTTTGATAAAGCAGGCAAGAATATACAATGGAGAAAAGACAGCCTCTTCAATAAGTGGTGCTGGGCAAACTGGACAGCTACATGTAAAACAATGAAATTAGAAGACTCCCTAACATCATACACAAAAATAAACTCAAAATGGATTAAAGACCAAAATGTAAGGCCAGACACTAGAAAACTCTTAGAGGAAAACATAGGAAGAACACTCTGTAACATAAATCACAGCAAGATCCTTTTTGATCCACCTCCTAGACAAGTGGAAATAAAAACAAAAATAAACAAATGAGACCTAATGAAACTTAAAAGCTTTTACACAGGAAAGGAAACCATAAACAAGATGAAAAGACAACCCTCAGAATGGGATAAAATATTTGCAAATGAAGCAACTGACAAAGGATTAATCTCCAAAGTTTATAAGCAGCTCATGCAGCTCAATATCAAAAAAACAAGCAACCCAATCCAAAAATGGGCAGAAGACCTAAATAGACATTTCTCCAAAGAAGATATACAGATTGCCAACAAACACATGAAAGGATGCTCAACATCACTAATCATTAGAGAAATGCAAATCAGAACTACAGTGAGGTATCACCTCACACCAGTCAGAATGGCCATCATCAAAAAAATCTAGAAACAGTAAATTCTGGAGAGGGTGTAGAGAAAAAGGAACCCTCTTGTACTGTTGGTGGGAATGTAAATTGATACAGCCACTATGGAGAACAGTATGGAGGTTCCTTAAAAAACTAAAAAGAGAACTACCATATGACCCAGCAATCCCACTACTCTGCATGTACCCTCAGAAAACCATCATTCAAAAAGACACATGCACCACAATGTTCATTGCAGCTCTATTTACGATAGCCAGGACATGGAAGCAACCTAAGTGTCCATCAACAGATGAATGGATAAAGAAGATATGGCACATATATACAATGGAATATTACTCAGCCATAAAAAGAAACGAAATTGAGTTATAGTGAGGTGGATGGACCTAGAGTCTGTCATACAGAATGAAGTAAGTCAGAAAGAGAAAAACAAATACCATATGCTAACACATATATATGGAATTAAAAATAAAAAAACGTTCTGAAAAACCTAGCGGCAGGACAGATATAAAGACACAGACATAGAGAATGGACTTGAGGACATGGGGACGGGGACGTTTAAGCTGGGAAGAAGTGAAAGAGTGGCATGGACATATATACACTACCAAATGTAAAATAGATAGCTAGTGGGAGGCAGCCACATAGCACAGGGAGATCAGCTCAGTGCTTTGTGACCACCTAGAGGGGTGGGATAGGGAGGGTGGGAGGGAGACACAAGAAGGAGGAGATATGGGGATATATGTATATGTACAGCTGATTCACTTTGTTATAAAGCAGAAACCAACACACCATTGTTAAGCAATTATACTCCAATAAAGATGTTAAAAAACTAAAAAAATTTTTTTTAAATTAAAAGACTAAGAACCTCCAAATAAAATAAAATAAAATTAGCCTCAATGATATGATCAATGAATTTTAGAAATTCTTGTTGATGGTAAACAAGATGAGTACTATATTACACCTAGACTGCCTTCTCCCTTGCCATCATACTCTATCCTAATTTTTGATTATTTTGCAGAAGCTCCTTAGCAAGTTTCTCTTCCTCTTTGCATCTTTCAGATGTTGATTCATACAAGGCAAGGCATGTAGTAGGGCCCCCAAAATATTTTTTGATGAATACATTGAGGATGAATCCTTAACTTTGTAACCTACTAATTTTTCTAATTGGAAAAATTAGTAATGTCTTTAGAAAGACTCTCTGAGATTGAATTAAATGACAACCTGTCAACTTTGAGCCAGGAGGAGTTAAAAGAGAAAAGTAGAAGCTAACTTGATGCTGTCTCCAGGTTAAAACCGGAAATAAAAGGCAGTTCAAAGCTTTGAGAAGAAGTTTGACTGCCTACAACACTGGCTTTTGAATTGATTTTGGAAACTACATATCGTAAGGGTATTCAGGATTAGTAAATTCTCCATATGAGTTTGCTCTTTATTGGGAAAAACTAAATTATTTGACTGCAGGGATTTTAGGCTGCAAGGTCCCAGGGAACTGAAGTCAGAATCCATGTGGGGAGAAGATGGAGGGAAGCTGTCCTAATCCCCTACCTGGAAGGACAAAGTCTAGGTGTGCTAGTGTCTGCAGAGTCCCTGGAATGTAGAACACCATAACAAATTTTAGTTTCTTCTATAGGCCAATAAGGAAAGACAGAAATAATTATCAAATGTAAGTTCTAAATAGGATGAGATATTTAAGGGCAGTTAACATTGATATCTTCCCTTATTTGATTTTAATGTTATAATTGAAATTTATGAGGACATAGTTCAGCTAGGTATGAATTCAAAGTTTCATTTTTAAAAGAGTACTTTTTTTTTTCCTTTCATTTTTGTCTAATTCACATTTAAACAAGTAGTGACATGACCCAGCAGCCTTTGTGGAAAAATAAGAATAAAATGTTGAAATTTCAGAACAAACTCCAACTGGTTCATTGACTCTGTTTCACCATGGAAAAATCACTTAACCACCCAGTGTCAGTTTACCCATCTGTGAAATGAGAAGGATAATATTTTCTTACGGGGATGTTTTGAAAATTATTTTGCAAATGCAGTGGATGAAATTGTTGCAAGCATCACTGCTCTTTTTCCACTTTAAAAAAGCAGACAGTATTATTTATGTACCAGTTGATAGTCAAATTGTCATCTGGGATGAACTATGTGTATTTATTAGCAGTTATGTGCTTTTTATTACTTACAGGATCCCCTACTCTCCTAGATTGCTCAGTTTATGCATTATGTCAATAACTGGGCACCTAAGCAAATCTTAAAAACGTTCTGAGCTTCATATTTATGAGCTGCTAATCTGATATCTTTGGTAATTACTCCTTCCTTCTGTTTTAGCTCATGTTTTCTCTGATGTGGTTTTTCACCTCACCTCACTTCACAAGATTGATAGTTCTCCATGTTTCCCTGCTAGAGGTCACCTCTGAGCTGAAGGCAAAACACATCCCATTCTGGCTCCCATTGACTTTGAAGTCAACTATCAAAGAGTTTATTCCAGACATTGCCTAACCTCAATTTAAAAACTCCACCCTAAAGATTACAGGGAGATACCCTGGGGAGTTGCCATAGTGACTCTAAGAGGTTGGCACTGAGGAGACAAAGCTACTGATAGCAGATTTTTATACTTGATAGGCTTAATTATATAACGTGGTCATGAACTTCTGTGCTTGTGTCATTTAGGTCTGGAAAGAAATTTTCCCCTTCAGGCTCTTCTCTCTCTTATGGTGCCAATCAACGGGCTTCTTGGTAATAAGATTCTTTATGCCAACAGCTCCAGCATAACCTCAGGTGGTGCTTGTAGTAATGACAGAATCATTGCAAAACTAAAGAAGAAAAGGAAAATATATTTCATGGGTGTGATTAAGTTATCACAATGTTCTTGCATATGTAAATTATGCTTGACTTAATAAACTACCTTGCTTCCATAATAGTATTTTAACCTGGCTTTAGAAAGTCATTTTTTTACCCATGTTGATAATTGTTATCAGACTTTGCAGAGTTCATCTCCAGATCATCTTGCTGCAGTGAAATTTATATATTATGTTGCTGTGTGCAAGAATTTTGTTTTAACTTTAGAAGTGCTTTTACTAAGTAATGTTATTACATGAATTACTTTAATAAATTAGTATAACACTTAGGAAGATAGAATTGATTGCATTCTAATGGTATCCAAATTGACAATGGTCATTTATAGATACATTTTTCCTTGATTTATGAAATAAATATATATTCATTGGAAAAAACATCAGGAAATTACAGAAAGGAACAAAAAAGAATATTGTCTCTATCTCCTGGGCTAGAGTAATCACTTTAAGATTTTGATGGATATTCTATAAGATGAACACTTTTTGAAGAATACTTACATTATTTTCTCCAGCACATTTTGTATTTCTCAAAACAGCTACGTCTACAAGAAACCCTGGTGAAATAGGATTCTTTTTTTATTTCTTCTATCAGAAATTGAATCTAAAGTTCTAGTATTCATATTTTATAGGCTTTATTCAGGATTATAAAAGCTACAAGGAAACTATTTTACCTGTTTCTTCTGCTGCTTTTAAAGAGTTTAATTCATCCAAAATTATTATCTTCAAAGATAACCAGGTCTAACACCATATAATTAATGCAAGGCCAAGGGAAATTAATGATAATCATGTTACTATTTAAATATAAATCTTCATGTGTGCCTAGGAGGAGAAGAAGCTTTTCTGGAGCATGTGAGGGAATATAAAGGAATCCTAATGGTATGTCAAATTGTCGTCTTCTGATTAAGGGTTTTCAATTATGTTTTGCCTTTTTGTAATATATAGTTTTGCTGTTGTTTGGTTGTTTTAAATTTTACTTGGAATGAGGAGTTAAGTCCATATAGCTCTTGGAAAGTTAATCATTTTAGAACTTTCTTTTAATCAACCTTTTCTTTAATCCCCTTTTAGGCAGCCAAGGACAGTTTCCACTCACACAGAATGTAACAGTTGTTGAAGGTGGAACTGCAATTTTGACCTGCAGGGTTGATCAAAATGATAACACCTCCCTCCAGTGGTCAAATCCAGCTCAACAGACGCTGTACTTTGATGACAAGAAAGGTGAATACATTTTCTTTTAAATGTTTTAATCATATTCTAAAATATCCTAATTATAATGAATTTATTTTTCTGAGATCATTCAAATTATTCCTTTTGATTACCAAACTGCTGCTGCTTGTATTTAAACATGTTAAATATTAAATACTTTAGTTTGTAAGTCATAAACACTAAAGATAACCTGTGTCAACTTTTTAATAAAATAAACAGTTCTAATTCTGTTTCAAAAATAGCTTTATGCCTTCTCTTAACAATTATCTTCTCTCAAGATATCACATGATTTTGTTTTCTTGTAGATGCCTTTCGTATAGATTAAATATTTTTTCCCTCACTCCTGGCAATAGGATATATTATTTTTATTACTCTTAGTTAAAATATTTGGAAGACATTTTATGATTTTGGAAAGTTCTGTGCTTTCTCATGAATTCAGTTTGAAAGTAAGACTTACAGAAATGATTCCAATAATAAGTTTAAGTTACTCCATGTTTCCAAAATAAACTGAAATTAAGTAAGAAGCTGTATTTACAAGTTGAGTGGACTTTAGTGATTAACTGGGCTTTCTAATTGGATGATAGATTTTGATTAAACATTTTTAGAGAACTAAGGCAATTTATGTTATATAATTCAAGCAAACAACTAAAAATGTATACTGAATTTCTAAGCCGTCATCCATTGTTATAAACATTGGGAGAAAATGAGTTCATAAACTGTAGTGAAAATATGGAGCTGTTGCTTTAGGTAAGTTTAAATTATATAGGATATAAATATCTGTATAATAGCTATTCAGCATGGTCTTAATTCTGTGGCCTAATTAGTTGACACATAAACTTAACTATGACAGAGGGTTAGGAATGCTAGCATTTGTTGTTCTGGCTAGCTCCCTCCCTCCTTCCTTCCCTCCTTCGCTTCCTTCCTTCCTTCTCATTCCTCTATGTCGGTACAAAAATTAAAGCTCAGGGATACAGAACTCTGGTGAGAACTGACTTGCTAAACCCAAAGCTTCTCAACCTCGGCTGTATTTTACAATCATTTAAGATGCAATGAAAACACTGTGATACTGCATATGCCTGAAAGATTCTGTTTGGAAAGCTCCTGAGAACAACTGGGAGCATAATGTGAGATAGAAATAAGAACAGAGCTGTGGATAAAGCTGTTAACAGTAGCAGCCACCTGTAGAAGCTGGTGCAATCAGTGACACAGACAACCCTTTCGTTTTCTCTATTGTTCTCCTGAGCAGTTGTCACTTGCACAACACGTACGGGTTACTCTAGTCATGCTAACTCACGCTAAGCTTCTGCACTTAGAATCTGGCACAATTTAGCACGTTTGTTTGCTCGAGATAAGCCTTAGGATTGAGGAGGGCTAGGCAGGTAAATGCAGACAAAAAGTATGGGAAAATTGTGATATGAAATCTTTAAAAAAAATGCTTTTATTTTCAAACCCTTGCATTTGAGGGACATCACTGTCAAGGATCCCTTCCACTACATGACAAGGAACCAAACCAGGGACTTGTGAAGGAACAAACATGTTAGTTTGCCATTTATGAAAGGTTTCTTTATTCAATGCTTTTCGTTATTCTGTTGCAACTGATTATTAGAACCACAATAGAATTAGAAAAAGTCTAATATCAAAAATAGAAACCTGTTATACTATACACACACAAACACACACACACAGACTAGCTTTTTACAGCATAACTCTAACCTGTTAAGGCAATAAGGAAAGAAAAAATGAAATAAAGCAAATGCATGCTTCAACAATTCATATGATCAGATGTATCTAGTATTTTGTAGCAGTGTAAAGATACAGAGATATTGCTAAATATCCCAGATATAGCATGATGGGTTTTTCTCACCATGATTATCCTTCAGAAGAGAGAGGCTTTCTGGAAACAAATTCTTTACAAATCTAGTATTTTATTTGAAAATAAAAGCATTTTATTTTAAGGATTTCATATCACAATTTTCCCCATACTGTCTTTTTGTCTGCATTTACCTGCCTAGCCCTCCTCAATCTTAAGGCTTATCTCGAGCAAACAAATGTGCTAAATTGTGCCAGAGTCTAAATGCAGAAACTAAGTGTGAGTTAACATCACTAGAGTAACTCTTATGTGTTGTGCAAGTTGACAACTGCTCAGGAGAACAATAGAGAAAACGAAAGGGTTGTCTGTGTCACTGCTTGCACCAGCTTCTACAGGTGGCTGCTACTGTTAACAGCTTGCTCTGTTCTTATTTCTATCTCACATTGTGTTGCCAGTTGATCTCAGGAGCTTTCCAAACAGAATCTTTCAGGCATATGCAGTATCACAGTGTTTTCATTGCATCTTAAATGATTGTAAAATACAGCCGAGGTTGAGAAGCTTTGGGTTTAGCAAGTCAGTTCTCACCAGAGCTCTGTACCCCTGAACTTTAATTTTTGTACCGACATAGAGTAATGAGAAGGAAGGAAGGAGGGAGGGAGGGAAGGAGGGAGCGAGCTAGCCAGAACAACAAAACAGGTGCTTCTCATTGATATTACTGTTGCCACTAGGAGTCCCAAAAGGCATTCTGAGTAGGCTTTCATGCTCTCTGGAGACCCAGGTCTCTGAGGGTTCTGGCTATAAGGGCTGAACAAGTATCTCAGGATGGTGGCCCATTGGTTCAACTAGAACTGGAAAAGCCTTTGTTGTTTACTTGGAACAAAAGAAAAGCATGCTGTGAGTAGGCAGTTGATGATCAGCTAAAGGAGACTTAAGTGGAACCCCTTTTCTTAGGAGTTTCTCTCAAGGAGGTTAAACGTGAATATTCAGGAATTTCTTCACAAGGGAGATAGGTGTCTGGGGGTAATTGGCTAAAGTGAAGCTAATATTGTAATATTTTTTATTCAGGTGAAATAAAGAGGAGGGCAGTGAATTCAGGTTTTTGCTACCTTGAGCACATCTAATGTGATCAGTAGCTTTCTCCATTTACAACTGGAGAAATTGAGAGTCAAACACTCAAGGAAAATTTGTCCACAGATGTTCAGCGAATGACTGGTAATGAAGGGATTGGAATCCAGGTTGGCCTATGTTAGTTTTAACTAGAATGCCCCTGAGAACAAAGGTGTCCAGGCACCAGGTCACTTTAAATATAACCCAAGTGGCCTCTGCCTTTGATCTTGGCAGCTGCCTTTTAGTTAAAGAGCATCAGTTATTTTCAAACTGTTGAAGGTGTACATACAGTAAGACAGAGGGATACATTATAGTCAGCACTGGCTCAATAGAACTTTCTGTGATGATGGCAATGTCCTATATCTGCAAAACAGTTCTGTAGCCAGCAGTCATGTGTGGATACTTAAGTTAATTTTAAAATAATTAAAAATTTGTTATTTTAGTCACACTATCCATATTTCAAGTACTCAAAAGCCATGTGTGGTTACTGTTTTGGAAAGCACAGTTCTAGATGATGACTCACTCTTTAGATGCCAAAATAGACCTTGTCCAATTCCAGCCTTGGCTGTAGAATATGCATTTTCCAACGGAGAAAACCCCAAGTCATCATTAAAATGTATCAAATATTCAATAAATGAAATTTTACTGTTTAAATTTCACAGATTTAATGGCAACATTGTAGCCTAGGAGACAGGGAGTCAGATCTGACTTCTAATTCTGCTTCTGACACCAACTGGCAGAGAAATAAAAGGGGCTCATCAATATCCCACCAAATCAGATGTTCTAGTCTTTGGATCAGAATTGCATTTTTAACAATTTCTCTATCTACTTTGTTGTTTGCACCTGAAAACCAGATATCATTAACCTATGAAGTAGATATTGAATTACAGCTCCATTTCATTTCTGCATAGTTTTTGTATGAAGACTTCTTCTATAACACTTAAGAAACTGCAAATCTAAATAGAAAATAAAAATCAAGAGGAAGATTTACAGGTTCTTATGGGTCAGAGGGACCTAGAGCAAATGTAGCCACTTGTTATGGCCCTCTTCTCTTTCTTTTTACACAGATTTTACCGTATCTGTTATAACTAGTAGGTAAGCACTTGGGATAGAGTGGGTATAGGGAGACAGGGAGAGTAGGGAGTCGAGTTCACTGAAACACCACATGAATGCTGTGTGGTATTTGGCAATAGAAGTTTTAAAAAAATCAATTAGGTCATTGTGTTTGTTTCTCAGCCGGTGTGGGAAAAAACAGTTGAAGTAGTACAATCTGATCACTTAATGCTCAGGAAAGAACACTTCAATTCCTTCCTATTATTGACAGAAAATACTTTGTACAAACATCTCCAGGAGTGCATAGTATATGCATTTAACAGACGTATCTCTGTGTGCTTGTATGTGTTTTTGTATAAAAATGTAAAATACATAATGTTTTGTGATGCTACTACTTTATAGTAGTTTTGCTTTTTTGCATTATGCTTCAATGATTCTCAAGAATTTCTTGAAGGAAATTTTATTCCTGAAGGAACGAAAATAAAATTTTATTAAGGGCATAGAAAAAAAAAAAAAAAAAAAAAAAACCGCTGGTGTTAATTATCCAATTATTATGCTGATAATTTTACATTAATACTGGGGATGATGGGAGAGGAGGAACATGAATAACGTGTCCTAGGACAAGCAGTGATAAAGAGAAGAAAAATGAGATGAACCTGAAATGGAGGTACAAGTTCTCTTGGCTTCATGCCAGCCAGTGCCACCTGACAGTTTCTTTCTCCACAACTAGTCTCAATCAATGTGACAGTCTTTAAAATAGTAAAGATTAACTCAGTAAAGCAGGTGTTAAAGTGGTCAATATTACCCTTCTTTCTGCTTTCTTAAAAAAATAAATCATGTATAGGTTACACTAAAGGTGTGAAATAAGTGATGACAACTTACTCCATACTCTATAATTTTTAAATAACTTCAACATGGTTACCTTTTCTCATTGTGATTCACAACAACCCTGTATGGTCAATATTCCCATTTTGTACATGAAGAAACCGAGGTTTGCAAGTTTGAATGACTTGAGTAGTAAGTGACAAAATGATGATGAGACCCAAGTTTTCTTAAGACAAGCCTAATTCACTTCATGCTATACCATTCTGATAAGGACTTCATTTTATTGCTTTTTGGATTTTTTTTTTTTTTTTTACATTTCTTGTGGAAAGTATCACTTCTTTTCGGTCTTTACTCCAAAGTTGCCATCTCAATGATAAATCTCCTGAACACATCTCATATTTTAATAATTTCATTTTTATTGTAATAACAGATTTGCTAGCAAATGCATCCATATTAAATGAGTAGGAATCAGGTTCCCATTAGGAAATAAATGATACACTCGAGTTAATGAAGTATGAACACACTATTTACAGGTGTACAGGCATAATTAAGGAAACATATCAAGATGATACAGCACCCAGGAGCTAGCAGGAGTGGGAAACCATCCTTGCCCCTGAAAGGGTGACAGAAGGAACTAAAGCTAAGTTTTGGAAGAAGACTTCTGGTTAGAAGCTGAGACTGGTTAGGAAGAAGGACGTGTGGAAATATGTAAATTGACTTCTTTTTCCTCTTACCTTTTGATCTCTTATCAATGACTTCCATGGGCTGAGTCCAAATGGAAACCATAGGTCAAGGACTCCTAGGTAGTTTAGTCTCCCAGGGAAAATAGCAGGGAAGATAATGGATCTGGAATGATAAGCAGAAAGCAACCAGCACAACTTACCAAGCATAAATAGATATTTCTCCTTGTCTAATTTTCAGTAAAGATAATTTCTATCAAAAACCTTGTGTCACTCTATGTTCACAACTACCTTCCATTGAATTGCTTCTTTTTGGGAGAAATAAGTTGCAACAATGCAGCACCTTTCCAAAACAGATTACTTTTTTTCAATGTTATATTCCTCAAATTTAACATACATGTTAAACTGTGTGCTATTATATTTCTTAAAGAAATAACTTGCTTTTACTTAATGTGCTAATGATAAAGCCATTATTATAAATTCTTACTAAGCATAAGCAAAATTTTCAGTTGTACATTATATGATTACTACCTTTATCTCTTTATGCTAGTTTAAAGTCCAGCAACTTTAGGAAAAACATAAAGATAATCATGTACACTATAAACTGTATTCATTATGTGGTATCTATAACAGTGTCAGGATTTGGAACTTTGACATTCAAAGCTACAAATATGTGTCTGAACATGATCAGCAAATTTTAGTGTTTGAACATTTTAGAATTCAGCATTACTTGCATACTTGATATTATATTTTAGAGAGGCTAGGTTTCACTAATATTACTACTTTTTACAATATTTTTTGTATTTTTTTTGGCCGTGCTGCGCAGCTTGTGGGATCTTAGTCCCCGGACCAGGGATTGAACTCACTCCCTCGGCAGTGAAAGTGCAGAGTCCTAACCACTGGACCGCCAGGGAATTCCCTGTAGTGTTGTAATTTAAAAATAAAAACAAAGGGCTTCCCTGGTGGCACAGTGGTTGAGAGTCCGCCTGCCGATGCAGGGGACACAGGTTTGTGCCAGGTCCGGGAAGATCCCACATGCCGCGGAGTGGCTGGACCCGTGAGCCATGACCGCTGAGCCTGTGCGTCCGGAGCCTGTGCTCCACACAGGAGAGGCCACAACAGTGAGAGGCCCACGTACTGCAAAAATAAAACAAAAAATAAAAACAAAATTTATTGCAAATAAATCAAATACCTCTGTGAAAATGACCAAATTCTTGAATTAAGTCCTTTTAGTTATTGCACATTGCTGTTCACTAGCGTTTTTTGTTTTTTAGCAAAACTCCATATAGAGAAAATTTATTTCTATAACATGAAGCTATTTTATTCTACTTTCTGATCATTAACTTATATATTTATTCAGTCTTTCATTCAGTAAATATTTGATGACCATTTACTGTGTGATAGACACTGCACTAGGTGGTTTGCAGTTATTGTAGCTCATTGATTTTTGAAGAGTCTATTCTGTGTTCAATAGAGCTACTTGAAAGGCAGCTTGTCCTGATTAAAATTTGATTTCTTTTATCTTCCAATCATATATGTCTCTGGATACGTATTTTATAAATATGTTTGTATGTTGGTAAGACATACAGAGTCAGCACATAATCAGCAATTATTTCAATGATTTTAAGCCATCTGGAGAATACCACATTTTATGGTCATGGCAGTAGAAGTGAGATGATGGCTAGAGTCAGACTGGGTGGATGGTCAACACCATTGTGCCATCTATTTCCATCTCCCAAAACAATAAAAAAAAAAAAAAAAAAAATCCCCCCAAAAAAAAAAAAAAAAAAAAAAAAAAAAAGTAAGCAATGACCAACTAGCTTCTGGGTAATTGCCTTGATATCTTTTGTGATACTTCATATCCTCAGTTTTGGGAATTAATAGTCATTAAAGATAACAGGCATCACTAAGTAAATGTTCTTAATATATAAATATCTAAGCATATTTGATATTTAAAAGATTTCCAAGTCACAATTTCAGTTCAATTCTGTGAATATTAGTGAAATATTGCTATGTCCCAGGAATTATGCTGGGCATTGGGGCCCCTAAAATAAATAAAACATGAATTTTGCCCTTAAGTGGTAAGTTATCATATATCATCTATACATTGGAATGGTGGAGGGTATAGAGGAACAGTATTGGATCAGGCATTTTACAGGTAGATAAATGTAATTCTACTTGTTGCATAATAAGCCTCATTGTAGAGGATACAACATGCCCAAATAATTGATAAAAATATCCTACATGAGTCTAGGAAAAACCCTGACTTGAAAATATACATGACCATAAAGCAGAAACTAACACACCAGTGTAAAGCAATTATATTCTAATAAAGATGTTAAAAAAAAAAAAAAGAAAATATACATGACCGAAAACATACCTTTACTGATAAAATTATTTTTTAAAGAAAAAATTGTAAATAAACTATTATGTGCTATTTGTCTAATATATGGAGTAACTGTGTACTGTACAGGGACCTGATTTTCTTGTGACATACTGATATGGTCTCTATGTTGAATAACCTTTTAATCAGGATCAGCAGAGACACCATGGAGAATTTAAGATATTCTAACATTTTTCAAGTAAGTTTCAAAATAGCATTAGCATTATAGGTCCTTAGTAAGTATAAGAAAATCTTAACAGTATCAAAAAATACTGTCTATAATGTATAAGTTTAATTCTATTTAAAATTACATAATTTTGATTCATACCAATATAATTCTATTTTAGATAACAGTGTTTAAAGTTTTACTATTTAATTTTTTAGTGTGTTTTTCTCATTTTGTATTTTTTTAAAATATTTTACGTCAGACCTTGAGAGAGTCATATCCCCCTATGGTGAATTTATATTGTAGAAATGGTGCTAATTTTTTTGTTTGAGGCTAATGAAAACTTAGCCCTAGAACACTGACATAAATGTCATTCTACTCCAAAACTTAGAGTCCACTGCATTTCTCTGTTCTAGTTTTAAATTCCCAGGAGAGAGAAATAAATTGGTTCAGCTTATACTAGATGCCTCTACTGTGCTTTAAGGTATAACTAGAGGTGTGTGGCCATTGAGTCCAGCAATCACTATAATTTACATCCTCTACATTCAACGAAGGCCCTGCTCAATAGGCTCAAATATAGAATCTAGGCAGAATATTCTTCTGTCTTGATAGAATATGTTTTATGAAAATAATTATAGCATTAAGTACAAAATGAATAAGAAACCTCATTTAAATATTATTACTTGGGTACCCCTAATAAGTGCAGCCTCTCTTTAATCCCAAGGAGCTTTTTTTATAAGTAACTTGGAAATATTGGTCTAAGTACCAAAAAAGGAGGAATAAAAACACATATGGTCATTCATGAATGGTAATACTAATTAAAATACTATTAAACTATTAATTTGTTATGGTTAAATATTTAATGAGTATGATCTTTTCAATTCACTTGGCTTTCTTCAATTATTTTAGTTATTTCCTATATTTATAAATACTGAGTGTTTCTCTTCCTCCATGCCTCTTCAGATGACATTTCTCCACTATTCAGACAAAATAATACAATTTAGAAATACCTTTTCCTGAATAAATATTTTTAATGTTTTGTTTTATATTGTGTGAGCATGAAGAGTTATAACTTAAAGTACTCTGCTTTCCTTAATTTATTATTTCTTTAGCCCCAGCAGGCTCTTGTGAGTGATCCTTGGAAACAGCAGTAAATGAGCATTTTGTAGCACTGTGAAATGTAGGAGGCAGTGTTATTTTAGTACTGAAGTGTGGGTGTTTGTAAGAATTAAGTCTTCTGGTTTTATGACTATTTATGTTGAGACTAGTAGGTGGACTCAAGTACAAATGGGAAATGGGGTAGGGGGAATGCTGAGTGATTGGTCTGTAATATTCATTTTAACATTTTAGAAAGAATGGTTGTAGTTTAGAAAGAAGGATAGTAGTATGAATATAGATGTAACACGTTGTGTTTGGACTCTCAAAATCCTTTCATATATGTATAGCTCACCTGTTTTTTAATGCTGAAAATTGCATGGTATGAGATTGAATGGGCTATTTCCTAAATCTTGAATTATGATAAAAATATCTTCTAGGGACCAGTAACTGTGTTCTCCTATGGAGATGATAATTGGTTATTAGTCGCATATTTCTTTGTAACTTAAAATCCTACCTCCTAAACACTTGCAAACATTATAGATGGGTTGGTTGGTTGAGGTTTACAGGCTTGCTAGTCAGGGCAGCTACATTTGGATCCCAGTTTCACTATGGATTTGTATGTGGTATTGAAACAACCTTGACCAATTACATAAACCAATCACAGTTCCAGCTTGTAGGCCTCTTGAGGCCAATGGGTTGTAAAGGGCTACCTGCTGCTGTGTCCAGGTGTACAGGCTGAAACTCTTCTCAGAGTTTGTTTTGTGTTTTTTGAAATGTTTGAAAATTGATACTGCAACATCAAACAAAATGTAAAGAAAAACAAAGGTCTGCCATTGAAGTCTTAAGCAGTTTCTATCTAACAGGAAGTTGACATCTTTAATACTACCTTTAGCCTGAAAGTGGCTGTGAATGGGTGAATACCTGAAATAGACCGTTTAGTTACTGGAACATAAAGCAGAGACCCTGTATTTAAATGGTAATATTTAGCTTCACCATTTCCTAGGTGCTGTAACTATGTTGAAGGTAAAATGCAATGAAGGTTTCTAATTTGGAGGCTGGGTTGCTACCCTCAAGGCTTTGGGGAAAAGAACGCGAGTTAGGATGAGAGAATTTAGGAGGAAAAATAAAGTTCGCTCCCTGCCCTTCTTGCCTCCCTTCTGTTTAATTTTTTTTTTTATTGAAGTATAGTTGATTTGCAATATTATATTAGTTTCAGGTATACAGCATAGTGATTGAATATTTTTATAGATTATACTCCATTTAAAGTCATAAAATATTGGCTATATTCCCTGTACTGTACAATATGTCCTTGTAGCTTATTTATTTTACACATAATAGTTTGTGCCTCTGCCTCACTTCTTTTTATGTTGAGTGTGAGTCCCTATGGTGTGAGATTTTCATAAAGAGATGTTAAGGCTCTCTCACCTGAAGAGCTACCACTGAGTCCATGTGACAAGGAGTGGCACAGAGCAGGAATGAAAACCAGTCCTGGTGCCCCAACACTGGCTGACTGAACTGATTTCTTTGCTCCCTTCTATATACTGATTGGTATCTAGCAAATCAAAATGCACATTTCTATTTTGTTTATTACCTCCCTACTAGTTCTAATAGTGTTTTGAACTTCTTTGGGGGTTTCTCATTGTACTAGCCTGCATTGTCTACAAATAACTGTGCTTCTGCCTTTTCAATAGCTACAGCTCTACTTTTGTTTGCCTCCTTAGCATATCAGCTATAGTATACATCTTTTTAAAATTAGAGAAATAAAAGAAAAAGAATCAGTACTTGAACAGCTATGGGAAAGGAGGCTTTGGGTATAGAGGGATGAAAGGAAGATAAAAATGATTTTAGCAGCTAAGATGTGATGCGATGATAACCTGGACCAAAAAGAGAGCTAAGGAAATAGAAAGAATATATTTGAAAGGTATTCAAACAAGGAATTGACTAGGCTTGGTCAACCAAAAATTAATTTCTAGTCTTCAAGCCAGGAGGAAAGGAGTCTAATTTTGAGTAGCCACACAATTGATTATATTATTTGTCTACCACCATCTATTTATGTCAGAGGAGTTGTGACAAAGAAAGTTAATTTTAATTCTCAGTTTCTAAGGGATTCTTAGATTATAGATTCAAAATAAATTAATATATATCCATTTACGATATCTTTACAGTTTGACACTGCATGTACCTTAAGAGTAATTAAGATTCCGCCATTCATTCAATAACACTTACTGAGCTACTTTTTGCCAGGAGTTATTGTAGGCTTTCTGAATATAGCAGTGGACAAAACAGTCAAAACTCCACCCTTGTGCAACTTACTTTCAAGTAGGAGGAAAATGACCATAAGTAAAATAATTAAGTACATATGTATTGATAGTTTGTCCAAGGGTGATGAATTCTATGGAGAAAAAAATTTATGAAAAGGAAGAGAGGAAGTGCCGTTTTAAATAAGGTATGAGGGAAAGCCTCATTAAGGAAGTGACATGGAAGCAAACACCCAAAAAAAGAATAAAGAGCTAGTTAGACATGCAACTGTCTCTGGGGACAGAGAGCAAAGCAGAGGAGTGGCCTGAAATGGATGCTCTCTGGGTTTTTTTGAAGAAGAGCTCAGTCAGTATGTGCAGATCAGAGTGAAAGCATAGAAGAGAAGAGATGAGGGCTGAAAGATAAGGATGTGGTGAGTGTGAGCAAGTGGGACCTTGTCGGCCATTGAAGGATTCTGGCTTTTTCTCTGATTAAAATGAGAAACTATTGGAGGGTGCTGAGCAGAGCTGTGAGGTGATCTTATGAACATTTTAACAGTATCACTCTGGCTATTATGGGGAGTACAAACTGTGGTTGGTGATGGGGGATGGGATCAGAAGTGAAGAGACCAGTTAGGAAACTATTGCAAATAAACCAGGCAAAATATGAAGCTGGTTTGGACCAGAAAGATCGCAATGAACATGATGAAAATAAGTGGACTTCTGTGTGTATTTTGAAAGTATTTTGACTAGCTGATGGCCACAATGTGGGGTGGAAGAGTGAAAGAGGAGTCACGTATGACTTAAAGGCTTTTGGTTTGAACACCTAAAGTAATGAATTTGAAAAGGAGATGGGCAAGATTGCAGGGGCTGGGGGTGGTGACTATTTTGGGGTAGGTTCTGATTTGGCCTTGTTACATTTGTGCTTATTTGTGCTACACATAGGAGAGGTTATATAATAAGCAATTGGGCATTTGAGTCTGGAATCCAGGGACTGATTCAAGTTGAAGATCTTAAACATCGAGTAGGCACATGCCATCAGACTGGATGAGTGGTCTAGGGAAGAGTGGTCCAAGAAATGAACCCTGGAATCTACCACTAACAACAGGTTAAGGAGGTGAGAAGGAAACAACATTTGAATCATGAATTTGAATACTCTTTTCTTTTTTTTTTTTTGAGTTTACAAAACAACTTTCCATATATTATGGCATTTGGCCTATGGAATAATTCTGAAAAGCATGTAGTGATAGAACTGAAAGTTGGTTAATATTTTCTCTGCAATTTAATATTTGCAAACATTCCAACTTTGATTTGTTTCCTTTGATGCTTATGTACATTATCGTACATATCCAGAAGATAAATTTGATGCTATTGTGGTTCTCTGCATACACCATGTTTCTTCACACTTATAAGTGTTTTACGTAAGGTTCTTTATCCTAAGTGTGTCCTTCCCTGTCTTATTCACCCTCAAAATCTTGTATAGCCAGGCAAGAAAACGTTGTCCTCTTTCCTAAGGAGACATCAAGGTTAGGGAGAGGAGGTTCAGACATCAGTGACCCTGCTAGGGAAATGGCATCTACTAGAAGGCCATGGGGGTGGCAGGAGATTAATCCCACATTTGCCCTGGCCATCCACGGAAGCTTCTAAGAACACCTCCAACTTATTATGGGAATGAACCATCCACTTCCTATTCTTCTGTTAAGTTTTCTTCTATCACTGAAGAAAACAAAGTGAGAACAAGAACAACCATAGCAAAGCAAAATATTCCCTAAATCCTAATCTTCCCTTAGCCTAATCCAGTTTTCCTACAGGAACTAGAAAGGAGAGCTGTTTGTTTTTGTTGCATGCAGAGGAAGTTAGAGTGTGCTTCCTGCAACTTTCAGAGCAAGGTTCCAGGTGGGGAGCTACAGTAGTGACCACAACAAACTAACCTCTTTCATGGAGCCCAGTTAGTACTTGTCAGATACTCTGTGGTGAGGGCCATTTATTTTCCCTAAATCAAGCACAAGTCATACTTTTGTAAAGTGTAATAAAAATGGATTATTATAAAATGAAATAGTAAAACACACATAATGAAAGTCCAAACTTTTTATTATGACATTTCATAAACATAGCATATGAAAACAGAATTATAAAATTGTATGTATGCATTGAGTAAGGGTGTATTGAGACTAGTACAGAGAATTACTATTATACTTGTAATTTTTTTTGTTACTCTGTAATCAACACAAAACAAAAAGTTATGAAATAAATAGTAATTGTTCATGTTAACAACGTAGGCACACACTTTGAGTGAACATCATATATATCAATTATTTAAATATTTTAATGTGACATGTGCTTCCTTATTATTAATTTACCTAATCTTCTTTGATTGACTGTAGCATTTTTTGCAGGGAATAATGTATAATCTAAACTATTTCCATGCTTTATATTAATAGTAGTCAGAGTAGAGAAATGAATCTCAGACAATATGTTGGCAGGAGTGGAAGAAGAGATTTTGAAGCAATTTCAGCAGTCTTAAGATAGTCATTTTAAACTTTTATCCAAAATGAGACAAATTTTGCTGTATTTTCAAAATTCATCATCAGTTCTTTATTAGCAGCCAGTTCCAGTATTTATCCTGTAACTTTATAGTTAACTACATTTTTGACAAAAGATATTGCTTCAGGATCTATGAATACCTATATGTGGATCATTTTTGTTGGAATATACAATTCAAAATATCTTATTAATATTGTAAGATAGTCTGTGATAACTTTTCTGCAAATGAGCAATATCAAGAATATTATCATATTTTACTGATAATTATACTTAATTTATGGCTCATGTCATAAATAATTGTAGAAAATCTGTTCTTTTAAGCTTCTAACTTTTGCTTTGCCCTTTGACCTTACCTGCCATTGCAAAACATGTTACATTTCTTCCTTGTTAGTATTAAGATGATCAAAACACCAAATATATTAGACAAATAAAGAAGGCTGGCTGTCTAAATCACATATATAAAAGTTGGGAATGGGCTGGTTTCTTATCTTGCAGAAACAAGAGCTTTTGTGTTGTTCAAACATTCTCGACAGAAATTCTCACATCTATAACTCTTGTGTCTCAGTGTGCAGTAGAGTTGCTTATAATCGACTTCTATCTTATATAAAAAAGAGAATAAGTTTGCATTTAATGCATTAGCTTTAACATAATTCACAAATTTGACCACACTTCAAAGAAAGCTGGTATTCAGCTGATTTTTTAAATTGTGTAGCAAGACTTGGTTTTTTTTTGTTTGTTTGTTTTTGTTTTTAATGAAAGGAGTGCATTAGTTCACGGTCTGCATTAGCTCCTTAATCACAGTGCTCCAAAATGTTTCCCTGCCATTGTAGCTTGCCAGTCTACTTCTACAGAAAACTTAAGCCACAAAACAAATTTGTTGACAGAGATCACACACTTGGAGGTCGTGGCAATGTCAAATTGCTGTAAAAGTTTCTAAGCGTTTATTCTCAGCTTCTGTAGTTATCTCTTTGCTGTTAAGTAATAAACAGTTTGTAACTGGAACTTTGAGAAGCACTGTTGTGTATGAAATGGAGATGACACCTACTTTGCAGAGGTGTGGTTAGGATTACCAATAATCTTGGAATAGTGCCTATCAAACAGTAGGCAGTTGATTGAAAAGAACTATTAAATTGCATTATACAATAATATACCCCATTTTAAGCAAAGCTGCAGTTGCAGAAAGGGGTAAATAAAATGCTTTATCTGAACTTAAAAATGTGAATAATCTTATGGAGAAATGTATTTGTCTATCTATACCTATGAGTCTTCATGTAGATATACAGAGATATAGATAAATTATTATGAGTGTCTCCAGTAAGAAAAACTAACAAACTGCTAGAGAATGGTGACAGCACAGGCAGAGTAATTGTACCAAATTAGAGAGATCAGAAGAAACTCAAAACAGAAGATGGATTTTAGGACTGGCTTAAAAAGATGGTAGAACAAGTTGCTGCAGTTTAAGACCGGGCTGAAAGCTTATGCATTTGCTGTTACACTCCTCTCCTGCCACATTTTTCTCCACGTAGGATATACTGGGGAAATTGTGGATAGTCTATTTTAGCTGAGAGTGTTTGAAAAGCATTAACTCATAGAGTACTCACAATGGAGGTATTGTTATGTGCATTTTACGTATAAAGATACTGAAGCAGAGACAAGTTCAGTAACTTGCTTAAATTTGAAATTTGGGCAGTGGTACAAGGACATAATCCTAGGCAGTGTGACCTCACTTACAGCCTGTGCTACCCACAGGTTCCTGGGGAATAAGTGGGAGCTGAGAATGGAAAGGTTAGAGTGAATTTACACAGGGAAAATAATGGGCAGGGAGTGTTTCCAACACAACTCAAGGTAGTCTCACGGTACACAAGGTAAGCTCTGACGGGTGGCTGAGAGAAGGAGGTATAACTGTCCTGTGCGCTGGGAGGGTCAAGCTGGCACTGCCGTGCATGAGGAAGCAGAGCTACAAGCTGGGTGGTGGGGAACTAAGAATGAAAGCAGGGTGGAGTCTCATTTCCTGCCTTGGTTAGGTCTAAAAAGTATATGAAGGTAAAAATCAATTGTAAGTTTAAATTGTTTGAAGTGCCTAAAATCATCCCTGAATGTGAGAAACTAGACTATCTGAGGAACGAGCAGCTCTGCATCCCTCATATCACATTTCTGCTCTGGGGTATTTGCTTGCTGAGTGGGTATTTGCTTCCCATGTGGAGCAAGGCCAAGTAATTCAATTGAGAGGCAGTAAGGACCCGAACCAGGAAGCAGGAAAGGAAAAGAAAATGCAACTGTGAGTAACACTGAGAACTTTGAATTTACACTGGCAATTAACTGGACAAATATATAAGTTAGGGGGAGTCATGGGTGAGAGACAATAATAATCAATGATAACTTAGGTCTCAAACTTCTGTGTATGTGATGCCCTAAACAGAAATAGGGACTTTAGGAGAAGTTGAATATGAGAAGAAAGAGTTAAATTGATGAGAATAGGGAGAATAATGAATGTTTTTGAAAACTTTTAAAAGAAAGAATAATTTGTATTGAAAATTATAATTTGCATACATAAATGTATTTTTTTAAAATAAGTTTATTTATTTATTGGCTGTGTTGGGTCTTCGCTGCTGTGCGCGGGCTTTCTCAGTTGTGGCGAGCGGGGGCTACTCTTCATTGTGGTGCATGGGCTTCTCACTGTGGTGGCTTCTCTTGTTTCAGAGCATGGGCTCTCGACCCTTGGGCTTTAGTAGTGGTGGCTCGCGGGCTCTAGAGCGCAGGCTCAGTAGTTGTGGTGCACGGGCTGAGTTGCTCTGCGGCATCTGGGATCTTCCCGGGCCAGGGCTCGAACCCGTGTCCCCTGCATTGGCAGGCGGATTCTTAACCACTGTGCCACCAGGGAAGACCTGAATGTATTATTATATAAACTGAAGTATGTTTGGTTTGGGTGTTTAAGAACAATATAAAACTAATAATCATTTAAAGTGAAATTACCGTGAGAATACACGGTAAAATCACAGCAGAAAACACATGGCACCATCAAAAGCTTCAAGTTAAAAGGATTTAATAATGAAAGTACTATTATAACGGTGTAAGGCTTAAGGCAACCAACAAAAAGCCAATGACTCAGGGACCAAAAATGAGAAGCTAGTACTATCCCTAACCCTGAAATGGCATGAGACCTTAACTGTAACCAAAACGTGCAGCCACTACCAGAGCCAAAGGAAATGCCCTACTCCTCCCCTGCAGTCTCCTGCCATTGACTTTCTTTGTCTAAGCCTAACTCTAAGCCTGAACACAGAGGTTGAGGACTGAGTGTGGGGGAAATGCGTTCCAGAGGGGTCAGCTGCTCAGCCTGTATAGAGTACAAAAGATGAAAATGGTGAAATCAGACACAACCACAATAAGTAATAAAATCATTCACTGAGCAATCTTGAAAAGGATTATCTGTAGGATTTGTAATATATATTTTATTAATGTTTATTAAATGAACTTTATCTTTTTTAAAGTCACTATTTGCAGTTACTTTGAAGTACTAGGTCAGGTATTAAAGCTTATTTTCAATGCTATAAATACTTTTTTAGATGTTTTCTTTACTGGCAAGAAAACTGCATTAAATTCAAATGATTTAGAGTATTAACTATTTTAATTAATAATTGCTGTGTTTCACAGTCCTAGTAATAAATCTTTGGAAGTTAAATAATAAAGCTAAGAGATTAGTTTTGTAATTGTATCAAGACAGTATAATTACTGACCTTTGTATTATCACATACTTTTATAAAAAATCAGCATAATTAAAAACAACTCATTCTGATATGACTCATTTCTTATAAAATTTCCAAGTACATTATCAATCACTTAGAACATTATACAGTATCAGTGAGTTAATCATGGCATATGTGTAATTATTGGCAAGGCTGACTATTTACTTTTTGTGTAAAGTTGCCCCATGTACTATTTCATGAACCAATACATTTAGAATTATTACTTTACACTTTACTTCTGTTAAAATAATGACACATCGCATGTTCACATTTTACTCATTTAAATAACAATAATGAAATTAATGGTCTTCCTGATTGTAGGTTTTTTATAGTTTTTTTCTAAATACTTTTTGTATCACTTATTCTTTCATGGTTAGCATACATGGATAGAATAGGGATTGTATCAATAGGCGGAAATTGTTAAGGGAAAGTGTGAAATACTTCCTCTTTCTATTCATTGCAAGATGAAAAGATTCCCCCTACAGTTACCATATGATAGTGGAGAAATGAAGGATAGGGGGCAGAGAAAAAGAAATACTTCCCTTTGAATTGAACCATGGGGAATTTCTGGAAGATTTACAACCATATTGGCTCATTGATTACTCAGACGGCAAAAAGATACTCTCAGTGTGTGCTCCTTTATTCTAATGAAAAAGACTATTAAACCACCTCAAAATATATGCTGAAAGTTTTATTTTTGTTAAATGGAGAGTTCTGTTTAACCTGTTTGGAGAATTGGACCTCTTCTTGAAAATGAGCAACCACTTTTAAAGAAGTATCACTGCAATTACAGATCAAGTGGAAGTTAGAATTGACATAGTGTTGTTATATTCTGATTGCAAGATAAATGTAGTCAGGAACTGTTGAGTTCTTTGTGGTCCAGAGATTATGCAGAAAATTATAATTTCACTAAGTTACCCCAATTGACCCCAAAATGGAAGGTCACATAAGCAGGCTAGAAACTGCTTCAAGGATTCTGAAAAGCACCATTAATACTGCCTCTTTCAATGACCTTAAAGCGAGAGTATTAAAGAAATCATAGCAGGTTTCATTGAGATCATTCTCTTTATTGAATAAAATTGAACATTTAAGTAAATGAATGATCATTTTTGGACAACCTAATATGAAAATATATGACCATAAAAACTTGATAGCCCTCCAGCAGTGCTTGTGGAAATTGCAATCTCTTACAAATGTTATAGTGTCTGGTAACTCAGTAGAAAATTATAATGGCTGTCTAAATTCTAGGACATTTCATTTCTAGAACATTTCATAAAATATGCATTTTTATTACTTTTTCAGGTGGATGCAATAATATGTATATACCGCATTGTGTAGTGGGCTATGTAGCTTCATAGAAATACTATATTTTCTCTAGCATCAACTACTTCGACCAGAAAATTATAAAACTCTTTAGAAATTCAAGTGATTCTCAGTAAATTAAGCACTGGGGAAATTATTTTATTTATAGAAAGTTTAATTATTTTCAACCCATTTTATCACTTTAGGAATTCTTTTTTTTTTTTTTTTTTTTTTTTTTTTT